>NW_020956128.1:0-6418 GCF_003031625.1 Empidonax traillii | reverse complement strand
ATATATATATATATATATATATATATATATATATATATATATGAAATAATTACGTTTCAGGTAACTCCCAGTTGTGATTCATATATAATATATACTCTGATACTGCAAATGTATTTATCTTAGTCCAAAAAAATTGGATTTCACAAACTTATAAGAACATAGCTGGAAAAGATCTTACAGGCAACACTCTAGTATGACAGGTATTATGTGATATAGTCCCTCTCATAAATATGTCATACTTAAAAAAGATTAGAGAGACTGTGAAAATACAGACTATGAATGGAAAGGTCCAATTGCCAGCATATAAACTGATAAATGCATCTTCATGGTGCAACAAATTTTATACAGAGTACATGATTTTCTCTTGGATAAAGTAAATAAATAATTCATGGGAGTGGGTGGGGGGGGCTGTTTTTAGTGTCATTCTTGATCTTCAGTTCACAATCTGGATATGAGTTCAAATATACCCCTCCAAAAAATCTATATCTCTGGTCACAGTATACTCTAAGTCAGCATTTTCCTAGCAAAGTAAAAACAACAGCAACAACAACAAAAACAAACAAAACAAAAACTAAACAAACAAACACCAACCAAAAAAAACAAATCACCAAAAATCCTATAATCCTGTGTTCTCATAGGAGAGTTGTTTAGTTGCTTCATGCTGCTAATGAAAGAAACCCTGGAAGAAGGAAAAAGGCACTGTAGCTGAAAGTGAGCTTAAACAGCTGAATAAGTGATCTCGATGCACATAGGAAAAATCATCAAGTGGAAAGTATGCACAAATTAAGAAAATTAAAAGAATATCTAAAACATAACAAGTTATATGTAAGTGATGATAAAAAAATTATAAAAAAAAAGTTGTAAGGATTTTCTGAACCCATAAAACTTTTTTTTTTTTTTTTTTAAATTATAACTCATTAGGAACAGAAATTTGCTATAGAAGTAAGTAAGAAAGTGATTTGGTATGCACAGATGGCTTATCAAAAACGTTTTTCACAAAGTGAAGCACAAGTGTTTCAAATGTCCCTAACACTTAGAAGGAAAACAATAGAAAACAAACAGTGGAAGAACATGAGCCATTTACAACCTGGACAGAGGCTAACAGAATTCTTGTCAGAACTTTTCCCTGGGTTCTAATCAGCTCAAGATATTCATATATGTTCTGGAAAAATATAATGATGTTAGAATTTTTTTAGATTATACTGATTGTTCAAGAGAAGCAAATCTAAAGATGTCTGCAAGATACTATAGAAAGTTGTAAAAAGTCCGTGACTCCCATAATGCTTCGGCTTTGCAGATTAATGTTCGGTGGGCAGGCTGTGTTTCTATCTAAAACGTTGTGTTTCTATCTACGTAAATTAGAATCTTCTATGACCTCTCATGAGAATAAAAGGACTTGTCACCGTGAATTCTCACATTTTCTCCCATTAATACAGGTGTCTGGTTAAAAACCAATTTTATTAAGTCCCTCTTTGAAGGACAATTTTTCAGTCATGGATAACATAATGCACAAGCTCTATGTGCTTTCTGCCATTGTCTGAATATCTGGATTACCTACTGCTACTGCATGTTTATCTCTGTTTCTTTGGAACTCCTCTTTTCCTGAAGCCAGTCCAAAACTGCAATATCCACTTCCAGTGAAATCTGATGGAAGGACAGACTTCTCAGAGGTATCACAAGTGCAACAGCTTATTAAAATAAGTAGCTAAAAGAAGATGAATTGAAGAAAAGGAGCATTCACCAGCATTTCAGTGAGGAATTATTCATTTGTTCAACAATAAACTAGATGGTAGCACTCAGAAGACCAATAAGCATAAGCATACTAAAGAGCCAAAGGGGCTGCATATAGCTCCAGAACAATTTGCTTTGACTTACAGGTAAAGTAACACGAATGAAAGACATGAAAAAAGTTAAGAGTGTGATGATGCAAGGACGTAAGGAAAATCAGGGAAAACCTGGAGGAGCAGAGATCATGCAAATGTACTTGTGATATTGCAGGGAGATGTCTTTGGAAGTCAAAACAGCCTGGATATGCCATGCCTGTAGTTTCTTGAAAGAACTAAGCTTGAATTGGTGGGAGAAGGTTGTATATTACAAATGGAAGTGGTGGGCACTTGGGAGGAACAACTGATGGTCACAAAACAAATCCGTGCAAAACCACTGTTGGCAGAAAATTTATCTTAGGTATCTTAATTTGATTTTAACTGTCTTTAGCAAACAGTCCTGGTTTGAGCCAGGAGGGATTAACTTTTGCAGTAGTCAGGAGGGTGCACGGCTGGAACCCAGAGGCTACTCTATACCACCTCACGTCATTTTGTGGGGACAGGTGAAGGGCTCTCTTCTGGGTCACATAGAGTAGCAGAGGAAGTGGCAAGGTATTGTCAGGGATTTCCACAAGATGAGCAATCATGTGTGAATCATTTGCCTCTTTTCTTGTACACTATGTCATTAATATTGTTGTTCTTACTGTTTGTTGTCTTATTTAATTGCTATTTTCAGTAAATTGTTCTTATCTCAACCCATGATCCTTATCTTTTATGCTTCCGATTCTCCTCTTCAGCTGGCTGCAGGAGGAGGGGGAGAGGAGAGTGATCAAGTGGTTCATGGTTTGGAGTGTTTCAGTGGAAACAATAAATTGAGGAATACCATTCCTAAAACACAACACAGATCAAGTTAGGGGGAAAGAAGAACAAACAAAAAAACCCTGAAATTATTATGAACAAAACAGATAATCACAAACTGAAATGTCATGGAGAAAATAAAAAGTTTTTTTCCTAGAAACCCAATACAAGACATAACATTATGACCTGAAAAATAAGATAAGCTGTTTAGAAGTATAGTTCAATGAGTTGTGTTGAATCAAGCCTTGGCTGGGCTTGTACACTGTCAGGAAGAAAACATTTTTGGTTTGGTTCAGTTTGTTGGGAAATCACATAAATGTTACTTCTTTAAGCAGCACATATTTGTCTTCAACGCATTGCTATTTTCTGAAATGCCAGTGTAGTTTAAGTGATCAGAGTTTTGAACAAACAAAAGCTATAAATATTGCGAGATTTCTTCCAGTATTTTTATTACATACATTACATTAGTATTAGAAGTAAAAATGAGTGTGACAAGGCCATGTTTATGGATGATAAAACATTAGAGGTTGTATAGAGGTCTTTTTCAAAAACAGAAATTATACAGTTCTTACAAGTCTCTACTAGAAGAGTGTAATTTGATATCTTGCATTTTAATTAACAATATCATATAGTAAAAATAATTTTCTTTTTTTTTTTTTTCAATTTACTACAGGTTTGTATTCCTTTATTAACACTACCATTCTTTGTTATAAATAGTGACCCTACAACTTAACATGATAGATCATTTTTACTCTTTGAAGAAAAGTAGTTGGGACTTTGTTGGTACACAGGTGGATGTAAATTAATGACTTGAAAAGAAGGAATCTGAAAATACTACATGCTAAGAGAAATGTGGAAATAACTGGTAAAACAAAATAAATTTTTAAAAGTCTTGCTGAGAATCCTTTTGAAAAAGTGAGGAGAAATGAGGCATTTCAATGAAAACCAAGGGGCTTGCTTTTGGCACAGCATCGCATTTTAACCTGAAAATCTTCCATTGGTTCATTTCTCAATTCGAAATAAAAAGAGACCACCTATTTAAACACTTGGGATCAAATCAATCCTTACTGTGAATAAGTTAACAGGAACTCAGGACATTACAAATACATTTTTAAGAGGAGTATAAATACAAAGTTCATATACATAATAAGGTGGCTATTTATAGTAATTTTTTAGGGAAAAACATTCATTTTTTTAACCCAGCAATGGTTAGTTTGAAATATTTCTGCTTTATTCTTTTTCTTCCTTGGGAAAAGTGTTCCATTCAATATGATAGACCTATTAAACCCCAAATTAAATATTTGCTCCAAATATATCCCAAAAGCTTTAGAGATATAATATGAAGAGTAAAGGGCTTTTACATCTGGTTATTCCAGTCAACTAAGGTCTTAATTGCTCTCAGGAGGCAACTTTCTTTCCATTATATTTAGCAAAAACCTAGAATGATTAGGATCTTAACGTAGGATCCTCAGTTAAGTGCCTATACTTATATGGGATGAATCCATAATTTTAGCTTTTTAATCCTCTCTGCTTGAGCTAAAGAGGGAAGGGAGAATAAATTATACATTTATTAGAAAAGAAAAATTATTATATCCATCTTCAGCTTCCCCTGTAGCTGGGAAATTCACCTTGGACTTAATTTCTCTAGTCAAACATGGAAGATGAGAATTCAAATCTACCATGTCCTACTTGTGTTTTGTCTAGAGCTATAGGGAATCTTTCTGGCATCTGACATTCACCTTTCACACTGCTCCTTAGAGAGGCTGAAGGATTCTTCTTGGAATGCAATTGACAAATACCATTCTTTCTAGGTTGCAGTAGTAACTACAGCAAACTGCTTTTCTTGACAGTTGTAATACCATTCTTGTTCTAATTTTTCATTGTGCTGGCTCTTAACTAAACCGTATGGTATCTGGAATACAGTTCTATCGGTCCTTCCTTATAATATTCAATTTTTCCCTTACATAATTAAACGTCTGTTAAAGCACTAGAAGAAGCTGAGTTATCCCATTTCAGAATTACTTTAACTTACACTGAGAAGTTCTGCCAAGGAGTGGAAAATATTTTCAGATCCACTGTATTCCTGATGTATCTAAATCAATATATGTCATCTCCCAGGTGCATGTGCTTAAGGATTTTTTTTTTTTTTCACTTATTTCAGAGGACTAATCAAGACATATGTCTAGCCAGACAACCCTAGGATTAGGTGGGGTGTCTTCAAATGTTTGAAAAAAAAGAAAAAGTCATTACAGAGAAATTGTAAGTGTCTACCATTTAACAAAACAATACTGTAGAAAAATAAAGGTTGTGTTCTAATCAGAACTGTCAAAAGGAAATAGAAAACTGAACTCTCAAATTCAACTTAAATCGTTGCTACATAAACTAGACTATTCTACAGCATGTTGTGACTGCTATTCAATGACAGGGCATTCAGAAGTCCACAAAAATTTTGTAAAAATAGAGAAATAGACTACCAGATGAATCAAAGTTTTCCCATGATTCAGAATTACCTCCCTTTCACAAATAGTTGCACACTTGTGTTAATCAACACTTAGAACACTGGACCTGCAATGAAAAGAAAATTCGGTATACAGTATGAATAGTATGGTTGGGCTCATTAGTTTTACGAGACCAACTCTCAGTGAGTCAGTTTGATTAACACTACACAACTGGAAAGCAAGGCTGAATCATAGGATTCTTTGATCTGATGTTGTGTTTCCCTGAAAATAAAGACATAATTTAAACTTTTGTAAACACTGTCTCCTATTACTAAGAACAATATATTTTGAAAAGCATATTACGATATGATACAGAGAAATAACAAAAAATAGTAATTTTTCTGCATTTTCCTTGACTTGTCAACATAATAAGTAATGCAAAGAAACAGAAATTAAACAAAAACTTTAAAATTTTGAAAAAAAACTTGTTGAAAAATTGTGAGACAAAATTATGTTTCACCTCAGAGGTGACAGTCAATTCTACGAAGTCAAACATCATCATGATTTCATGACAGGGAGCAGCAAAACACAAGGAAAATAAGTTACAGATGATTATTAATGTTTACTGAATCAACATGAAAATTTCAACACCTTTTAGCAAGAACTAGAGGGCAGAAATCTAAGAACAGTTGTTATAGAAGTTTTAATCAAATCTTTATTTCTGAGTCTTTCCTTATTAAAAAAAAATACAATTTTTTAAAATCAAATAAATAATGAATAAATACTAACTGCTGACATTATTCAGTACTGTAAATATAAGATAACATCAACAAATAAATAATTAGACTCTCACACCTAGGTTAAGTTCAAAAATATATAAAAAACCCTAGATCGATCTATTTTTTAAATTTTATGTCTTGTTTTCCATTAATTATGTCATAGTTTACATTTTTATATACACTTCAATGTGTGTGCAATTAAATCAAAGCTCTTTTTTTGGCTGTTGCTGGATAAGATCTTATATGTGTGATATGAGCTTTCCTTTATATATATGATGTGAGCTTTCCCTCACTGACTCATTAAGTCCAATGGACATAAGATTTTATTTTCTATAAGGAAAAGTAGACAAAAATATTGCTTATCCTTATGACCAAGAAACCGACCAAGAAACTGCAAGGTTTTACCTGACATGAGCAATAGGCACAGGACACCTATCATCTTGGTTTAAGGGAAGCTTTTAATGGTTTGCAGGCACTGAATTGTTCTGCTTGACTGAAACTGAAGAACATCTGCTTATGTCTTGGAACAGAAATTCAGGCACCACAGGACCTTCGAGGCCAATAAAACTCTAAAGCTACT
>NW_020956127.1:168638-234146 GCF_003031625.1 Empidonax traillii | reverse complement strand
GAGCAAAAAAGATGCACAGTAGAAAATATTTTAAGGATAAAACTGACTTCTGGAATCTCTGCGGAAAATAAGCTTCCTATGCAGACATAACAAAGAAAAGTTATTTTCACCACAGTTAATATTGAAACAATATGAACAGTACTCTGAACTGTATAACCTTAAAAGTGAATAGTGCAATTTACAGGCTTCATCCCACCACATAAATTCCACTGGATATGGATGGGTTAGTACACTGGAGCCTTATGCCTTTTTAGCATACCAATTTCCTAGACTATCATTCCTACAATGGTTCTCTTTTTACCTTGGAAAGCTTTTTTTACAGCTATTCTTCATTCAAGTTTAAGAATTATTTCTACTTTTTCTATTTTCAACAGCATGTTGTTACATTTGCAAAAGTTTCCAGACATCCTGCTTCTCTGCCTTGTTTGCAAGCTCAAATTGTGCCAGAAAGGCATACTGCTTCTCTGTGATCAAAAAATTAATTGGATTTTTCAGCAGTAGTCTGATTTATGTCTCCAGTTCAAGTCACAAATGTGTAATCAGTGCTAAAAGTGGTCGTTGATATGTCACCGTGATGAAATCTTTCACTAACGCTTCACCTTCAGAGACACATCATGTATTCAAATAATCTAATTTCCTTCTGACTGCTTTGTATTTCTCTAATCATCTCTCTACTTAAGGTGAATTGATGAATTCTTCTGCTGAAAATAAAAGCTGGAAAAATGATTTTTCCTTCAGAAATAGTGGATTTATTGTCAGAAACATAGAATAAAAGTGCTCATGTTGTTAAGTCTGAAAATGCTTTTTATTACCAGTTTTGCAAACAGCTGGGAACATAACAAGCAATCTCTACTTTTTTCCTCTCATACACTAAGGATTGATAAATTGTTATAAGTCAAAACCGATATAGTTCAAAAGGAATATTTGCCTTTAGAGTCCGCAGATGTTGTATTTAAACTGTACAGACAAGGAATGCAGTGGCAACTCATGGGTCACATTGCTTACAGAGTCAGTGCCTTAATTACCAGTTAGTAACACAGAGCATACTATAAAACAAAGCAGAGTGAAACACTTGTAAAGTTTGTGACAGTGCAACAAATAAGATTAATTCTCCAATTTCATAAAATGAAATATTACATTTTTTTCTTTGTAAAGACAGTAACATTCATAACGTCAGCTGACAAATGAAAGATCTTAATGTATTAGTATCTTAATGAAGTTTCTTTCAACGGAATTTCTGCTACATAAGTTTTCTAAACAAGAAAGCATCTGAGCTGCTCCATCTCCCCATAATTAAACTAAACCCTGAAATCTTGACCATTGTGGTTGCTAAAGATCCCATGCACTTTTAAAAAGAAGAGGGGCAGTAACCACAGTTTCCTCCACATTTTCCCAGCCAGGTAATTGCCTGCCTAGAAATCACCCATCCAGTTTTCACTAAGTAAGCAATTTTCACTCACCCTCTTACTGAAACTGCTGGAGGGCATTGCAGTCATGGCCTGACAGCTGTGTTCTGTCTTAATTCTCTCTTGCTTTGGTGAATATGAAAACACTGCTACCATGACACAATAAAATGAACAAAGTGACAGAAATAGATTTGTCATAAAGTTTGGGAAGAGCAAGTAATCTAATAAAAGCATTTGTAAACCAGACCATTAATCTCTAAGAAAGATACTGCTGATAAGTAGGTTGTCCACTGTACCAGATAATGCAGAGCTGAGGTGAAAAGTTGATGATCTCCAGTTCACACATTCAAAGTGGGCACATTTCGTCTGTATTGACTGGGGCAAGAAAAAGAACAGCCTGGACTAATTTCAAATGTCACCTGTGCAAGTAAGACAAAGCATTAGAAAGAAAACTGCCATTCACCCAGCTGCAGTTTCAGGCATGCTTAGAAAAGGCTCTTCTGGTTTCTATCTTCTTGTAAATTGATGGGAGCCTACAGGAGTCTAAGATGTTCAGACAGAAATTCAATGACAGAGCTCGGAGTAAAATGACACATCTTCCCAGATACACTCCAGAGATATTTAATAGGTTCTGTCATAATCCATATGTTCTCTTCAAAAAATTGGAATAAAACCCAGCTGCCTTACAATAAATTCTAACTGCAGCATGAGTTAATTTTAAACTGATGTAACATTCAGTCAGTTTTCATTTAAAATGACAGTGGATATCTTTGCCAGAGTAAGTGTGGATTTGTAAAAGCAGATGAGGAACAGTAAATGTTTTTCCTTCAAGACAAATATTTCTTTATAACATGAAGCTTTTTGTTCAAGCAAAGAAAGACTTTCCATTTATCACCATGATGATGTATTACTAAAGTACTGTACTTAGGCACTCTGTCAGGAATTCCTCAGAGAATCTCCTGTGGCACAGCAGGGATTGTAAATGGTTCCTAATGCCAGTTCTGCTGGCTCAGGCCCTGAAACAGTATGCCAGCTCTGGAGGCAACAGGGTGGTCAGCACTGCCAGATGCTTGGGGTGTGGTGCCTGCTGACTCCAACTACAGGTGTCGAAGAAAGGAGGGAAGCAGAAGGCTAGATTATGTTTATTTGTTTACTTCTACTATTTTAGCCTGAAAGAGTTGCCTCTGTGAGATTCCAAGTGATTTAGTTATTTTTAAATATCACCCCCTACAAACATCAACAAATAACAAAAATACAGATTGAAGGAACCAAGATCCACGTTACTAAATACAGCAGGCAAACCACTAATACTCCTCATTCCTACTGTTCAAACTGCTCTCAGCTTCCTAGAAAACCACAAATGACTGAGGAATAAAGTAGGCTTATAGTGTGTCCCAGAGATCAACAGATTCTGCTAGCCCAAGAATGCAATCACTGAAGGAAAAAAAGTATGGCATGTCTTGGCATGTCAGAGAGACTGGGACAGATATGTCATTGAGACCCATTCAATATTTTAAAATGTCTTCAGAACAGTGTTTCATCTTAGGACCCAAAAATAGCAGATCAGACAGGTAACTATCACATGTCCTCTCTCCACTGAGTTTCGGTCCCAGTTCCTATAGTGCTAAAAAACTCAATCCTTAGTCATGGTCTTCTGCCAGGTAGCAAGGCTGACTAAAGTAACAGTGCAAAGAATGTCTGTATCCAAACAAGACAACCTGAATGGTCCATACAAAAGCTCCAAATTAGGTTTTACCAGTCAAGAGAGAAGTTTGGAAGTCATTATTTGCTAGATAAACAGACCAGTTTAGTGTCTAGGACTGGTCGTAATGTCATATAATGTTAAGAGCTACAGAGAAAGAATCAGAAACAGAAAACACAATTGTGCCAAAGCTTGACACTCTCATCTTTTGGACACTCTCTGTAGCCCACTGAACTACACAAAGGTGCTTAGGGGCAAGCACCAACTGCCATGTTGTGAAAGGTAAAGTAGGGTAGGAGCCTCTTCTGGGAAAAGAATCATCTCTGAATTCCTATAAAATATGATAGGAGACTCTGAGAGAGTTTTGTAAGATTAACAAATAGTGTTGAGAAACAAAGAGAGAATGATTATTTTCTATAATAACAATGCACTCAATGTAATTATTAGGCATTGTGTTTCAAGACAATCAAAGGAGGAATGTTTTGACTTAACACATGGTTAAATTATAATTTATTACATTATAGATTATTATTATCTCCATCATTGAGATAGAATGTTGAGAAGGCCAAAGACCTCAACTGGCTCACAGAGGGGTCAGAGAAGTTCCTAGAGGATAGGGCCAGATACAGTTGTTCATATCTAATTGCAGACTCAGAAAAGCCCTAAACTGTTAATTCCTGTGAATTATGAAAATGTACTAAGGCATAGATTGCTTTCTGAAACTTGTATTATATGTTCTTCTCTGTTGCAACTGATGGCATTAAAAACTTTATGTAGAGCTAAAATGGTACAAAAAAATAGGGAAAGTGTTCTGCTTCCAAGTGGGAGGTGAGGTGCAAGAATGAATTGATGAAACAGGTCATGAACATAAAATGCAAAACCAACTGCATGTTTTAAAAAGTAGTTTTGGTGAACATGCAAAAATGGACATGCTGTCATGGATAAATCTGTTATCCCAAAAATAATATGCAAAATTTGTTTTTCTTTGTGGCAGGCAAACTTAACCTTGAGTGGATGACCTATCTTAATTTTAAAATAATTGTCGTCCCTCTGTATATTTCTGACTATGCAAACATTATGCACATGCTTACCTTTAGGCATGCGATTGCTCCCTTGAGATCCATGTATCCTTTTTTTCTGTGCTTGTTGATATGATGTTTGCTGCCTTCCCTTTCAAATTTGAGTGAAGTGGATGCATCTCAGACACAGATGACCATTATATAACACCCTTTCAGTGACTAAGAAATCTACTACAAACCTTCCAACCAAAATCTCCTTTTAGCAGCTCCAAGATAGTTAATACTGAAGCAGCATTACTATGTCAGCGCCAGCCAAGAGTGAACTCAAATAATGTTATTTACTTAACTGATAAAACAAAACGTTTTTGTGGGGATGCAAAGGCAAGCTGTGTTTAACCACTGGGCTGGTTGGCAATGTAAAAGAATTTTAT
This sequence comes from Empidonax traillii, assembly GCF_003031625.1. Classification (NCBI taxonomy): domain Eukaryota; kingdom Metazoa; phylum Chordata; class Aves; order Passeriformes; family Tyrannidae; genus Empidonax; species Empidonax traillii. The sequence goes on along the minus strand of NW_020956127.1, from coordinate 229,588 downwards.
TTTATTTTACATTTTTCCTTGAGTGTATTTTCTCTGTCTTTCTCTCTCTGTCTTTTCTTTCCCAGATGCACTGTAGCAAATCCATGAGGTTTTCAACCTCTGGATTAGGCAGGACCCTGGAAGACACAGGGGTCCTGCTGGTTTTTGCTATTCTTGTTAAAGAACTGCAGAAAAATGCCGTTATTCAAGATATTTCCTTGGTTGTATCTATTCAGTCCCTTTGTCACACAATAATAAAATATCTATATTTTTCATAAAATCTCTTCTGTAACTAATTCTTATGAGGGTGGAAACTTCTGGGCAAAAGGCTGTGTGTTGCATAATAAAAACTCACAACAACACCTTCACAAATATTTTATTACTGCTCTGTAAAATATTACTCAGTCCTTTCCAGTGGTCTGCTGGCTTGATATGATGTATATTGTCAAAAATAAAGGTCAGTGAATAAGTGTTATTGATAAAGGAATAAGGAAAAAAAATGTTAAAAGACAATCTGAATGCACAATCATTTGAATGGGAAAAACATACATTTCTATGATGATCTACTCTACATTGCAATAATATGCAAGTGAGTAGAATGTGTCATAATTTAAATCAGAGTACATTGTTTCTTTCTGGGGTTCCAGATTTTCACTGAAAGCCTGTTGAATGAGGCGGTTTATGCTGAAAGGCACACCATCTGAAAATGAGTGCTCTGTGTCTTCCTGGTATCTGCTTTGTGAAGTCTGAAATGTAATTTGCAAGTGTGCAAAAGTCCTGTGATAGGGGGAGCCCTGCAGCGCTTTACAGCAGAGAACCAAAGGTTCTGACTGAATGTTGTGGGTGTTTAGAAGGGTCACAGCATGGGGAGTGGGATAGAGCTCAGGTCTGCTGGATCACTTTCTGTAAGCATTGCATTTTATTGTTTATTGTGTGCTAGCTGTGCAGAGATTCTGTTACCTGCACTTGCTCCAGTTAACTAGTTCAGGGGAGGCTGGTAACCCATGTTGCACAGGAAGATGGATTCCTTTTGTCCTTGAAATCTATAAATGTATGAAACCTATAAAGCAACCTCTCCTAACACCATTAGGAATCTTGACCAGTATAGGAAGCTCTCTGAATGTACAGTACTGTGTGGTTCACCACCATCGGTCTACCCTGGCCTCCAATCAGGAGGCCTGGAGACACACCATCTGTAACGCTGCTGGTGCTTTTGAGAACACACGCAGGATCACTCTCGAGGAGAAAAGACAATGCAGAAAGAATCGCGTCTTGTTGATATCACCTGGGGAGTCTTTCTGCTGTACCTTCTGCAACCGGACTTGTCTATCTCGCATTGGCCTTTTTAGCCATCAGCGCGCTTGTAGCAAGCTGTTCTCAAATCTTCAATCGCGAAGCCCAGCCATGATGACTGTGTGGCTCAGAGCTGTTGAGCTTTGAACACTGTGGTTTCCAGAGCATGATGGCCATCTCCCAGGAAGATACTTAGTAAGTGACCCCGTGATGCTCATGTCACTGTTATTCTTCTATCTTAGCCTCTGAGTAGCCTCTGAGTAGCAAAACGTTACTGTTACCTCCCAGAATAATTGCAGGGTCTACCCCTCCCATTTCTGCAGAGCATATCATTAGCAGTACCTCAGCTGATGTCTAAATGTGTTGACAGAGAACTTGGTTTTCTGAGCTTTCCATGGTGGCCTATATCCATGCCGATGATAACACGTGACCTGATAAAAGAAGCTTTCAATTTTGATTAAGACAAACCACATGAAGAAATATCAGATGGTATGTGGAGCTTGGCCCATGCCTGTTATGAGAACGGACTCCTGTCCTTGAAAATTCAAATGAAAATGTTTATAAGGAAGTTGGTAAGGTAGAATAAATCCCTCTAATTGAGTAACCTAATCTTTCAAACAATCTTTCTCAATGCAATGCTATTTACTTTGGATTCAGAGTAAAACGGGAGTTAAAGGACCAATGGGGCTTTAGGTTTCCCAGTAAAGTGGTGGCATTGTAGGAAAGGGGCAGAGTATGAGATGGTATTTATGGAATATAAATATCTATTAATAAAGCATGAAAAGACAGCTATGCAGCCATGATCACTCCCTCACTGTGGGAATTCCTGTGGAAACGCAATTCGCATTAATTTTCAATCCTCTGTTTAATGCAAGATGGAATTAAACATGTTTAGAAAACTCGACTCATATGCAGTGTAGGAGGATGGAGGGAAGGGCAGCAATTAGCAGCTGACCCTACAGAGGGGAGACCTGCAGTGCCCCAGAGAACTTGAGAACTGAGGACAACTCCCTGAACTACTGAGCTGTACATGCTAAAATTCCTTACTTTTGAATTCCTGTGCTATGAGATATTCTTTGGGTGTTCAGAAGCTGGAAACTCCTGCAGGCAGCCCCAGGACATAACTTCACTATTTCCCGTTCTCTCGTGCAGCCCTCTGCCCCTGCAGCACCCTTCATCCTAATTTCTTCCCTGCACCACTCACACAGGGCATCTTGGAATACACAGAGAAGAAGAACATACCTCCCTGCATCCAAACGGTGCATTTCTTTTTCCTGTAACACCTACTTTGGCTCCTGCTCTTGTACTCTGTTACATTAGAGGTGATCACCTCTGCCTTCTCCATTTTTGTATTCCACTTTGCATTGCTTAATAAAATTGTTCTCTCTGCCTGTAACCCTCTGAAGCCACAGCTATGACAGGAGAGTAGACAGCTTGAATTCTCATTTTTTAAGAGCCCAGGAGGTATCATTTGGGAATGCTTTGTGGTAAGGAGAAGGTACATAACAGGTTCTTCATTTACTTATGATAATACCAGAACTGCATTTAGCTTCCCTTTCTAGTCCTGTGAGTTTGAGCCGTGAACTTAAACTAGTGGAGCTATTCCAAATTTACACCAGTGCGAGGGTGAGTATCTTGACTTTGCATGTTTATTAGTGATAGCCATAGTTTAATTTTAAATGCATTAATACCACCAAGACTTTTATTTGACCACCCACTGTTCACAACAGAATTGAAGTGGCATATTTCCTAGCCCAAAATTTGACACAGATGCTTATGTAGATAAGTACTACATATACACTTCAGTCTGTATTCCAGTGTTACTTGGGTATTTAAAACATTAATATCAAATCAGGTATAAACAATGTGAACTAGAGTGATCCCTACTTTACAATAAGTATGTGCCATACAGTTATAAGGATTAACTGACAACGTACTATTTGTTTAAATTGCCTGCCAACTATGTTTTGTTCTTCCTTGAAAAATCCAACGTGTGCATAATGCCTTCTGTTAAGTCTGGATGATTCTCTTAAATGGAAAATGCACCCTACTGACCTCATCTGAAAAAGCTGTTTGGACTAATATAAATTTACTGCAAAGCCATTTAAATTTCATATATGTTCTTTCTACACTATGTTTACTGAGTGTGACAAGTTTAAGTAGATCTAAAGTGGATAATATTTTTGTTGCTTTAATTGTTACTTTTCAAACTTCTGCTTAGTTTCTAAAATGAGCAGAAACGTAATGTAAAATATAACTTACTGACTCAAAGTAGTCAGGCAGTGGTCTTCTGACTAAAAAGTAGAGAAAATATTAGTACATAATGTATGTATTCAGCATTTCTATTTACGCAATATGTTGTCTTGTAAATTCGAGAGACCCAAATGGACTTGACAGATACTCTTCTCTATAGCAACAGACGCAACTGTTAGGAGTATGAATCAGTCTGCTTAGCCTGTGTAAACACCAGTCACTGTTGCTTTCCTGAGCTTGTTGCAAGGCAAGTCCTGAGACAATGTAGGGAGCAGGTGACATATTAGCTCTGAGCAAAGATGAATTAATTTTTAGGGAGGAACACTTTTTCCTTGGAGTTGGAAAAAGTGGTAGTTTAGGAGATATTCTGCATTGCAGGCAGGGTGATAAGGTACAGACTTCCCTAGTTTGTGGCTTTTTCTCCATTTTTATTGCAAAAAATCAGAGGAATTTGATTTTGGATTTTTTTTTTTTTCATTTCTTCCACAGATGAAATAGTGTAGAATCACTGCTTCCAGTCATTCTTACATGCACAGTCAATGAGGACCTGGGGGTCCTGTGGAAGGGGTGGGTGAGGGAGGTGATGACTTTCAAGAGAGAAGGGGGCCTTCAGTACCTTTAGTACCATTTAGTACCTTTAGTATCTTTAGTACCATTTTCATTTGCAGCATTCACCATTGTATGATCTTACAAAGAGAGGTCTGAGCTCTGTTATGAGATGAAAAAGGTTGAAGACAAAACACTACAAGCTCTCAGAAAGTTCCCACTGACAATGAACTACTTCAATGACTTTTTTTTTCCCCAGCAGGTTATATGAACATTAAGAATTGAAGAGATGTGAACATCAGAAATATCACACTTCAAGAATACTAGGGGGAAGGGGGAACCCTTAGATTTTTGTTTTAAAGTAAAATTAAAATCACCAGTGATGGGAAAAGAACATTACAGTATCTACACAGTAAGGAGAAATGCAAAGTGAATTTTAAATTTCTGTATCTTATAATAATCTGATATTTCAATGTAGAATCTTTTCATGTTCTTATGCAAAACTTACTATGTAAATGTCTATATCAGCAACGGAAAACTAGTAATACAGCTTGAATGCCAACATCCAAAACAAATACAGCTTTCCATTTAGTACATTTATTCTTCAGTGTACATTTTTCATCTGAGTTTTCCTAAAATATTTGGAGCATCATCTATGGTGTTCACTGTGTCTCAGTGAAAAAAAGAGAAAGGTTTTATTTCCATTTCAACCACTTATGTTTTCCCTTAAAGTGTAAAATGCCTTATCTAGTCAAGGTTGAGCCATTTGTGAACATATCAAACATTTAAGATAAAATTGTTCAAATGAGATTGATTCTTCATAAGCTATCAAACAATCTGATTATAAAGTCATCGTATCAACACACCTGGCTTTTAAAAACCCAGCAGATAATTGGTTTTGTTGTATGACTCATAATGTGGTGACTACTGATGAATTTCACAACTGCAAAAGCCTTACTGAAAAATCCTTATCTTTAGCGTGTCAGATAAATTAGACAGCTCTAACTCTTTGCTGCTATTGCAGCCGCTATTTTGAATAATTATTTGTGTTATGAAAGCAATTAGAAACAATGACTAACTATGAGTGCACTATGTGAGGAGTCCTCATCTGTCTCCTTGCCCCTGAAATACAGCCTGTGGCCAAAAGAGCTCATAGTCCAACTGCAAGACAACACCAAAAAAGGTCCAGCTACACAGCTCACTGCTAGGAGCCGTCACGGCAAAGGAGACCTTTGAGAAAAGACTCTGAGGTATCTTTAGGGGGAGGAGATAAAATTTTGCTGTTCCCATGAGAAACCCTAGAATTACTTACTTCAAAATATTCCCAACAGATGAGATTGCAATTGCATACTCCTGGGAGTCAATTTAGTGGTAGAGGAGATGTATAAGTAGGCTGGAAGTAGGGTATGATGGCTTTGAAAGTGAAGGAAAGTATTCTTTATTTCGTATATAAAATACAAGTGAGTGACCTCATAGAGGAGTTTGTGTACTCAAAGGGATAAACTAAGTAGATTATCACAGCAAGGTATCCCCAAAAGATATGATGGTACTATTTGTCAAGGGTTGAGAGAAGAAAATGATAGCAACCAAAGAGAGAGTTTGAACGAATTTTTTGCTGTTTGCCTAATTTTGAAAGCCCATTAGAACTGCCACACAAATAAAGCATTAAAGTTAGGTATGATCTTGAGACAGAGTCTCCAATACAAACTGCAACTTAAGTGACAGAGCAGTCGATTGCCTCCACAGCAATTACAGGGTATTGCACTATTTTCCTTAAATTTATTGAACCTGACTGGCAGATAAAATGAAGCATGTGGTTCCTTTTAAAGTTCCAGAAAAACTCCTAGCTAGCTAGGTACATGCAGGTGATGCAAATCACCAAAAATGAATTCTGATGCCTAGGAGCAGAGGTTTAAAACCCTTCCAGCCTAAACAGGAAGATTAAGGTAAGAGCAACTTAAGGTGAGAAGTGAACATTCAGAGCAGGTCAGGTGTACTACTCTGTTAAGTTTGGGGAGTGACAATATTTTCTTTAATTGCTAGTAACTGGGTGCCATTGGCCTATTATTTTGGCTTAGTAAGAAATAAAATATCTCACTATCTGATATTTGAACTATTGTGGCAGCCGTGGAACTTCTCCATATAACTGGCCTAGTGCTATATATGTTTGTGCTAGCAGATGGTAGAATGACTGCCACTTCAGATTAGACTAAAAGTATAGGATATATGACTTCTCATCTCGGAGGTGGCTGATGAGTTTATGGATTAGGCTTCCTAAGAGAGAAAAGACTCATGCCACTGCCAGACTGTTCTAACAGACAGAAATGGGGTAGAAAAGCTTTTGCCTACATGAAAGAGGAAGACCAATACCAGTGTTACATCTTGTGCAGAATGAATGCAAAGGTGGAGAGAAGGTCTGAAAGATCAATTAAATATGAAAAGGCAATTGGCACTAGGGATGCGGTTGCAGTTTGTTTTGGTCATAGGGAAATCTCTTTGCACTAAAGGACATCTGTAAGACAAATAAGCAAACTAAATGTTAGAAATGGGTCAGGTTTGATTTCTTCATTGAAGAAATGAGTCACTTATTGATGAAGAAAAATGATGGATGAAGAGATTCTTCAGGTATATTAGTAGAAGACAGGGAAGAGGACGAAGAAAAGAAAGTTGGGGTAGCAGTGGAGAAATAAAATCAGTAGACCAAGTCATTAGGACAAAGAGGAGTATTATATAGAGATAATGAGTGATTTCACTCAAGATCACTCAATAGTTTTCAGAGAGGAATTTTAATATGTGTGCTGGTTTTGGCTGGGGTAGATAATTCTCTTCACAGTGGCTGGTATGGGTATATGTTTTGGATTTGTGCTGAACACAAGGTTGATAATATAGAAATGTTTTTTTATTGCTGAACAGTGCTTATACAGAGCCAAAGCATTTTCTGCTTTTTGTACTATGCTGGGGATTAGGCTGGGCATGCTTGGGAAACTGGGAGGAGACACAGGTGGGACAGCTGACTCCAACTGACTGAAGGGATACTCCATACTGTATGGCGTCATGTTCAGTATAAAAAGTGAGGGAAGAAGGAGGAAGGGGATGTTTGGACTGATGGTGTTTGTCTTTCCAAGTAACAGTTATGTGTGATGGGGCCCTGCTCTCTTGGAGGTGGCTGAACACCTGCCTGCCCATGGGAAGCAGTGAATTAATTCTTTGTTTTGCCTTCCTTTGTGTACATGACTTTTCCTTCCATATTAAACTGTCTTTATCTCAACCCATGAGTTTTCTAGCTTTTACCTTTCCAGTTCTCTCCCCCATCCTACTAATGGGGGAGTGAGTGAGCTCCTACGCGGGGTTTGGTTGCTGGCTGGGGTTAAACCACAACAATATGCCAGTTGACCTCAGGTATCATGGTAAGATGCAAACTCTTAAATGACCAGGCCTAATTGAGGTTGTACAAACACACTGGACAGAAGCAGCTGTTGTTAAGGAAAAGAGCCCACTCCAGATAGATTTCCTGTTCTGCTGTTCCTTGAGGCACAGTGTGCCTGACTCCACACAGAGCTCACATCAATAGTGTGGTTCCTTAACAGGATGCAAAGGAAAAAAGCAAGGTGCTGTGGTTAAAAGCTTCCCATCCAAGAAAAAAAAAAAAAACAAAACTCCTACTGATTTCAGTAATTTCTATAGCACATTAAAGTCATGTTCAAATGTTCTTATAAATTTTCAAGAAAATGATCCTTGCATTTTGTCAATTTGACTCTTCCATCTCTGTCATAACCATCATGTCAAGTAAAGAACTGAGAATCAGAAACTACAGTAAATTCTGATCAATGGCTAATGAAAGTTTGATTAAAACAACATAACATTAAGGACATCCTTTTATGTCATATATAGATTCTTCACCACTCACTGTCACATTTTAAGTGTGTATCTGGGGGAAATAGGCCTGTTTCTCAGATGCAGAAAACTGTTAAATTGGGATACTTGAATTAGGGACACAGTCCTACTGTGATCTGGCAATATACACTCTTGAACTCAGATCAGAGTCAGATTTCAGGTTAATGATGTAGAAAAATATATTTGTATTTAACTCATAGCTGGAAAGTCCACATATGAGTGAATCAGGCATTACCATCCCTTCATAAGTGGCATTTATGTACCCAAGTTAAGCACTTGAAAGACAATGAGTCTGTCGTATTTCTGAGCCTCTAATGTTAATTGACTGGTATGGAGACCTGGATGAGTTCATGGTTTGAATGGGAGGAAAGAGATGACTTGCACACCAGCTCAACCTTGTCCCACAACCCATAAACAATGAAGAACCAATAGGGTATAATCAGGCTTTGCTGGCTCTATTTTAATTCACTTCCGAAGTTACTAACTGGCACTGGCTCTGGTGTCATTCATGAGAGTATGAATCAGAAGTAAACCCAAACCCAGTGATACACAGTTCTACAGGGGTAAGAGGAAGGTTTCTGTTCTTCAGATGGGCATGCACCTTGACATCTGCATCCCTACGGTTTAAATATATTTCCTAGAAGTGAACTATTGTGTTTTTTTTCGTGTTTCAGTCCAGTTTTGCCAGTCAAAACCCAGCCTTGGTTGTGCATTGCACAGAGGCACAGAAACAGGCAAGGCTGACAATTTCACATTATTATGAATTATGTTTTTCTAGGAACTGGAACAGGAAGAAATCTTCAATATAAAGACATTATATTATGATTGCCCTGCTCCTAAAAGATTATCTGAAGAAAAAAATGCCCCAAATTGTGGTATTGGAATAAGTGATTTATATTAATTTCCTACTCCAAGGAATGAGCAAACATTAAACTAAGGAAACTGGAAACTAGAATATTTAAAGTACTCAATAAAAAGAATAAACCCACATTTCTTGAATTGACCTATTGTTCTTTAAAATGAGAGAAAAAAAGCAACTATCATAACTATTCATTGCTCTCTATAAAAGTAAAATATTTTTTCATTATAAAGAAAATCACTGCAAGGATTTAACTTAAAGTACTTTAATTGAGAAAACTAGACCATTTTCCTACCCCTTGAAATAAAAAAGCTTAGGAATTATATAGGAGCTTAATTTGTTATATGAAAAGACTTAACCTCTTTATCTCTAGAGAATTCTCATTTCTCAAGCTATGGATGTTATATTCCATGTACTCCAAACAGCAGGCATTTATGAGCAGGCATGTTAACTTTTTCTTACGTTATTTGGGGACAGAAGTTATGCATGTGATGGCTGTATCTTAAAGCAGAGCTCTTATGAGTGTTAAAGATGATTTTGTCATAATTTCAGATGTACATTTAGGTTCACCATACTATTTTAAGGCTAGATTGTAGGTATCTTTTGCATGGATGAACAAAGGCAGGGAGGAACAAGGGCAGTTGTCTTTGTGTGGCCCATACAATTGCACGCACTGAGTTTAAGGAAGGAAGTGAGGTCTGTGACCCTGCCTTGCTCCACACTGTGGAGGTACACCATCCTAAAGGCAAACATTAATTGGAAGCCTGTTTTAGTTAGAAAGGGAAAGATAAAAAAATTGGGTTTATGTGAAGGGAACAGAAGGAAAAGCAAAGGGGGAAGCCAGTGGGGGTAAGCAGTTAGTGGAAAGCGCTAAGTGTAACGTTTATGTTGCTCAGAGCCGTGGTGAAGGCAGATTTTGAACACAATTTGCTAGGACAACACAACAACAACACGTTGCCAACTTTTTGAAGGGCTGACCGTGTAAAATTCTTAGCTGCAGAACAGCTCTGGACAGATTTGAAGTGAGAAGGAGAGAGAGAGAATGGGTTTATGTTCATTGCGATTCAGGACACACAGCCCCTACCCTCTGTTGTATTTTTAGATTATATACCTTTGAAATGTGTATCTGATAGACCTCCCCTGTCTCTTCTCTTCCTGCTCACCAGCATCCCTGCCCCTGGAATTGGTACTCTCCAGCTGTCCCTTCCCACTAGGTGCAGTTGCTGTTGCATAATCCCCCATTATGTACCCTTCTCTTGCCAATGCTGGAAATAGTCATTAAAACCCCCCAAGAGTCTAACCTTTCTTTTTTTTTGTTTGGTTTTTTTTTTTTTTTTCCCTCCCTGTTTCTGGTTTTGCTGCTGTTAGCCCTCCATTTACTCTGGAAAAGGTTTTCATATCTAAGTGTCTTTCAAGAAGTATCATCTTTCAACTGGAATATTATCTGAAGAAGACAGCTGGTTTATTGTCCTTACCTGATATAATTGTCCTCAAGTAGACTTGCACATCTGTTACATATTTATGTGTTAAGGGTCTCCCCCTGCCCCAAAGTGACTGAATGCAGAGATATTCTGCAGGTGACTAGTTTGCATGCTACAGAGGCAGAATGAGGTGTGAACAGTTCGATTGCCAGCAGGGAAGAAAAACTGTTATAACCTGCATGGTTTATAAAGCTTTATATTTGGAAATCATAAACTCTAACCCCAGCCTTCCTGGTAATTAATTGGTGGTAGGGAGCCAATGAAGGAAGTGGATGGCTTTTGGTGCTCATGCACTGTATTTTACTTCCCACACATGTCTACATCATAACCAAAAGCACCTGAACATAAAAAAGATTCTGCAGCATCTTCAGAAACGTCAGTGAGCCTCAGTAAAATAGCTGAACCTTGAGTCAGCCCCTTAGGAGCTGTTATAAAACCATTTTTGTGAAGTAAAGTAGAAGGATGGGTGGGAAAAAGAAAAACAGATTTTGTCACTTCCGAAATATGCTCAAATTCAACCTTCACTAACCCCATTGTGTAAAACATACTGAAAATTATTAAGAAAAAGCTTGCAAGTGTAAATATACTTATTCTCAATGAAATCAACACCATCAAACTGATTTGTAACTATTCCCTTAATACTGCTATAAACTTTACTGCAGTGAAAACACTGGCTATACAGATTGCTTTCCTCTTCCTCAGGATGTGTTTCACCTTTGTGGCATTGCCACCATAAATCTCATGGTCCAACAACCCCTTGTCTGCAAGTGATTTCAAGCACTATCATAAAAACGAAACAGACAGACTTAATTTGAGTTCCAGACTTAAGGAAACTCAACTAAAATATTAGCATAATTTCACTGAAGACGGAGGAAATTGTTAAAATATGTGTATTAGAGAGTGTCTGCAATTCAATACATCTCTTAGCTGGCTCTTGGGTGCCACCCAGTGATTGATTTAACAGCAGGTTTGTAATGGTGTCTGTGGTGCACCTCAGGCCATGCTAAGAAACAGCACTGATCATAGGAGATCAGAAGAAAAGAATGTTAGAAAGTATAAGGAGATTCATGATATTTTAAATCTGAACCTGTGAATAATAAGCTCTGTCTGATGGATTTAGTGTTTGGAGAATTTCTATGTGGAACAATACTACTATTTGTTCTGCAAGGGGACTGACTGATTAGGCAAACGTTGTGCATATTTCTTCCTGAAGGAAATTAAGGAAGCTTGTAGTCCTTTGATTTGATGTTCTTTTTTCCTTCTGAAAATAAGTAGCTATTGTTTTAAGATCATAGTGGTGGTCTGCTTTCCACCAAAATAATAAAGCCGTTTTCACACAGAAAGTGTACATGCTTTTCTGATGATAATTCTTTAAATAATGTCAAACCATTTAAAAAAAGAGTGCTCATTAATACTAAAAGAGCTGTGATGGAAATCTGGTAAAACAGCTGGTCCTGAAATTGGAAAGTCCTTTCAAGTGATACTGCATGAGTCTGCCTTTGTCCCAAGGAAAAGTGATGGAGCACTGACTGCTGCCCTGGTTTACAGGTCTTCTCAGGCAATACTTGACAACAATTTAGAAATATTGATGTGAAAAAGACTTCTCCTACAGAGAGCTATTTAATCTCACAGAAAACGATTTCTAATGCTTGAGTCAGAAAGATGTGGCATATTTTTCAAAGTGGAGGAATTGAAACAATCGCTCTCAAAGCATGGCTGATTCATCAATACTGGAGTTTTAATTGAGAGATAAGATGTCTTTCGCAAAGTGAGGCTGCAACTGAAACTAGGATGGTTTTGATCCAAAAATAACTAGGTGAAAGAAGTAGAATTAAATTACCAAAACGGGCTCTTCCAGTCTCAAAACTAATTAGTCTTTAGGGTGGGAGAAAATATTAACAGGGACAGTGCCAAGGAGTTTTACTCTGTGTGTCAGCACAGTGTCTGGCTGCTGTGCTACATACTGGCATCTCTGCAGCTCTCTTCCCTAAAATAGTTTGCAGAAACTTAAAATTTTATGTGGTGCTTCTCCCTTTGAAGGGTAGATACTCTCTCCAAACTAAACGTGAAAATCTTTTCTCTTTCTCTTATGTTCACATGAGCTGGGTAGGTAGAAGCTACCAAATTAATAAGTTAATTAACTATGCACGAATGCCAGGAAATTAAAGATTATGGCCCTAATTTCACATACCATAAAACAGCATGGTCTTTATGGTTTCTTAGAGGCTTGACAGAGTTTACTGGTTAAGGAGACAACTTTTTCTAGAGATTTAGCATTAGATATCATGTTTTATATAATTTTTTTCATTACAGAAGTCAGTTTGATGGAATAAAATAGAAGTATGTTTTGAATAGACTGGGAAGTGACCAGTAGGTCCAATGTTAGCACCTTCCAGTTCCAAGCAAAGAGGAAGGTTTTGAATCAAATACCTTTGGGCTGCAAGGAGAGAACAGGATTTTGTCAACCTAATCTTATTATACATGTAGCCATTACAGTCAAAATGAGTTTCCTCTGTCTTAGTTTGGGTTGGAGTCAAAGCCAGTTCTCAGAGGAAAAAGGTCATTACATTAAGGTAGTAAGTTACTAAATTGAGCTTCCTATTATACTGGGGTATGTACATTTATGTTTTCTTTAACCATAGGAGATGAGATGTGTGATTTGGGTATTGTTTACTGACTGGAATTGGACATTATGTTCTGATGAATGAAAAAAAGAATAGACAATAAAACAAAATCTACACATTATTAATTGAGCAAGAAATGGGCTGGGACTGAGATTTTGTCCAGAACACCCACACACTTTGAGAAGATGCAGCATTAGGCTAGCAATTTGTGGCTCAGGCTCATTTTAATGAAGTGAAATTAATAAATATATGTCATAGAAATCAATATTCTTTTGGCCACGATCCTACGAACATATGTGAATAATTTTGTGCATGTGAGTTCAATTAGATTATTCATGCACACAGTGTTAACTCAGATATGCAAGTGTTTGCATTATTGGAATCCCAGTTTATGAATGTTCACAAAGAGCCAAAATCTGCAAAGAAAAGCTCAGATACCACAAATGTTCACACAAGTAAGTGTTTGCACAGAGGAATATAACCCTTTTGTGCTCATATGCATGAAGTCATTTAGAGGCTTCTACGAACCACTTTGAAAATTAAGGAAGGATAAGTTTCATATGTTTTAATATTTTACATGCTTAAAATATTTAATTTGATCAAGCATAATTAAATATTAATTAATTCGACAGGCAACAGGGAAGCCTTTTATTAAATCTGTAATGTGTTTGATATATAATTCCTAAGTTTTAGCCAATTTGCATGAATTCAAAATGTCTTTCTATGTTATTCCCTTTGCATCAGGCTATAAGGAATTTTGAGCCTAGATTCAGCACATAGAAATGCTAGTTAGTGAATTTCTAATTTAAATAAATACAATATTACCTAACAGTGACTGACTACTGCAGCACCCCTTCTTTACAAATATGCAGATAATCGCAACATCATGATGAAAATACATTTTGTATTGAAAAATGAATCATATGAGGGTAACTTAATAAAGTATCTGTTTATTTAAGGTTTCATAACCCATAGGCTTAAAATAGCTTGCAGGTAGGCAGGGTTAAATGGTGCATTGTTGCTGACAGGAGGTGTCAGGTAGCCCTGGGACCAGGTCAGCTCTGGTGCTGTGCTGTTCTTGCCATGAAGTTTGGTTTGTGCTTGGTGCTGGGAAGGATGCAGGTTTAGTATGAAAGCAAGGATGCAGGGGCAGTGTGGGGCAAGGTGGGCTGTGCAAGGGTTGGGGTACCAGCCCAGGAGACTTGGCTATGGGTAAAAAAAGGAATTTCTATGGCAATGTGAGGAAAATAACATCCTGTCTTGTCTTTTCCTCTCTTTCCACGAAAAAATGTAGGTATAATGGTGCTTTTCTATCATGTAAGGGCAAAAAGCAATGACTGAAGGAAGTTCTTTCTCTTCAAGCAGGTTAACAGTGCATCCATCATTCAAGAATCAGTAAATAACCCTTAATTAATTAGGAAACTGAATTAAAAAGTAATAACTAAAGCTACAGGCCACATGAATGACCAGCCAAGGTGTAAACCAACAACCTTCTACTGAATTTTGAGTCAAACCCCAAGGATATAGTAAGCATAACAGTATATTAGTTTGGTGACATTTTGTGTGTGACAAAGAGAAAAGAAATTATAAGACCAGGAAAGAGAACTGGAACAAGCCCTGTAAGCGGCTGACTAAGGAAAAGTTTGAAGAAGGAGTTTTTCAGTTAGGTTCTGGTACAAAGAGGTACAGAGTTCTCTGCAAAAAATCTTTACTTTGCTCTTTAGCCATTGCCTGCCAGGATAAGGGATTTTGTATACTCTTTGGAAGTGAACAAAAATCATCAGATTCTCTTGCAGAATCATAGAATCATATCATCTCCTTCCTCTCTAGTGAAAAGAAATTGCAAGAAATTAAATTTGCTGTAGCTCAAACACTGTGGGGCTGTGCTTTAATAGTATCTACCTGGGTAATTACCTCTGGCTCTAGAGAAAGACAGTAGCTATGTTCCTACATTACTCATTCATCCATTCAGTTACCATTGAGAGTTTTCAGTCTCTGTCCATGCAGAACTAGTCTAAAGCTGTAAAGAACTCAGTGCAGGACTACAGCGAGCTTCCTCCTGTGCGGGGTAGTCACCAATACTTCTTGGCTGCAGTGTCTCACCCCAGCCACATGTAACTTAAAAAGGTGTGATAAAGGTACTGCAAATTCCTTGGCAAGATATGCTTTAGATCAGCTTGTTATTGAATCATTGCTTATCCTTGAGAAACACTTTGTTAGCAAGAAACTTTCCCCCTATCTCTCCAACATCTGCTAACTGAAAATGCTGAAGTCTTTTTTTCCTTTCCCAGTTTTTCAAACTAATATTGATTTTACTTCAGCTAAAAATAGTTCAGTGGGAAAATGTCATTCAGAGGTGCCAGCTGAAGACAAAAAGAAAAGGATAGCATCTCGTAAAACATAGAGTAGAACTGAAAACTCAATTTTAATATTATTCTGCTACTCTCAGTGGATTATGTTAAACTTTACATTCAAGGAGGCATGTCTGATAAAATGTTTCTATGATTCCTTTTAATTCTACAGCTGACCAAAATTTTGTTGGAAAGACTGTTTTTAAAACTGAAAAAACATAGCAGATTTATTTTAGTTTTGTCTACTGAGATCCATACATTTCACGGTAACTTTGCAGTGAAGCATACCGAAAAGGCACCAAATTCAATAGAGTCTGACCCTCACTCTGACAGTTTTTGGGCTAGCTAGAGGTATATTTAAAGCAATACTCATTTTACTAGAACACCACACTGCATCTGCTCCTATCACATGAGATCACAGTCCTTATGCCATTAAACGTGTCTGTGTCATCTATTGAAACCTTCTTCCAGAACAAACCTCTCTCCCTTTAGACATAAGGCTTCCTCACTCCAGCTGCTGCACCCCGACCTGCCTCAGATAGTCCCCTTCCTGGCAGCAAGACAACAAACCTTGCTCCAACCAGGACTTTTCCTCTACTTGGAACACAACTGTGAGTATAACAAAGTTCACTGTTCAGGCCATTCCAGCAGTAAGTAACGTGGTTCCCAGCCTGTCTTGACTGAATAGTGTTATGTTTGCTTTGCATTTTCAGCTTTCTCCCAGGAAAAGAAGTCTAGGCACAGAGTGTTTTTTGGGTATGGTTTTATTTATTTCAGTGTGTACAAGACTGTGTCTGTCTGATATTAACAGGGGTAAGGTGAAAGGAGCTTGCATTGAAGGTAAGGAGAACAGTACAGGGCCATATTTTGTAATCTTGAAAGGAATGTTTTTCTCCCTGCAAATGAGTTTTAAACCTATGTAAGAGGTTATGTAGTTCTGAGTTGTAGCTGTATTGGCAATTATCTTGTGGAAAGCAGTGCTTCAGATATAGGGAAACAAGCCCATTAAAAACCTTATAGATACATGCTAAGCATTTGAAGTAGTAAGTATCTTTGTTTTCCTGGATAGTCTGTGGGAACTTAGTGTCTGTATGGGTCACATCAAAGATATGCTAAATTTACTAATGGCTGTGGCTACTGGGTCCTCCAGCTTTCTGGAAAAGGTCCAGAGCTGAATACTTAGGAACAGCCCTCGTATAGAAAGTTACTTCACATGATACTGCTCTCTGTCTTATAGCTACTGGCAATTTACTGCTCGGGGATTTCCTGAGATGAAAGTTGAATCTGCATCCTTGTATTTAGTAACTCTTGGTAGACTTCTGTTATGTACATTTGTTTCATCTACTTATTAAACAATTCCTATTTTTGATATTTACTGTGTCCTGTGGTAGTTGAATAAAAAAAAAATTACTGTAGAGATTGCTTCTTTTAAAACTTCTGGCTGGTCATTTTTCTTGGTGTGCCCAATTTCTGCATCAGGAAGACACTCTGCAGAGTAGAAAACAAACCTGACGTTCTTATACCAGCCAGTGTTGATTTGAAGCCACACTGTAGAGTTCTGAATTTGATTTTAATCAGTGTATTATTCCTATAGCCCCAGCATGAATCTATAAATTAACAGATAAGGGGACATGAGCAAATGCCAATGAAGTGAAAGGTTAATATTGCTCAGTCCTCGATTTAAAGAGTAGCTACTTTAAATAAATTCTCAACCCTTGTGATTATAGATGGATTATATGATTCATCCTTGAACCTGCAGGATCATAATCCATGACTGAAATCTCTTGTAGAAATGAATTTTTGGGGGGATCATCTGAAATGCAGAGCATCCTTCTAAAGACATCTGAGAGAAAGATATTAGGACCTCTCCCCAGGTTTCTTAGTTGAAAAGCGGGTGGGAACTAAGAGAATTCTTTCCGACCTTCCAAGGCTGTCTCATATCTCAAGTCAAGGAACTCCTTTGTGACAGCTCAGGTTTATGGGATCTAAAGATTTCAGTTCATTTCAGTTCTGCTTCGGCCATTCTATGTGGTTTGGGTTTTTTCCCCTAAAAAATGTTATTGCTGAACTAGAGTTTTCTTTGTGATATTTTGCTGGTAGGCATCACTGCAACAAGTCTCTATCTTTGACCTCACCAGTTCTGAACTGAATGTTTGTTTCTCTGAAAAAACTACTGCTTCCTCTTCTATGTTTTAGACATCCATTTGCTGAGTGCATCCCTTTCAATAAGGAATTTAAGTGTATAAGTAATCTCTCTCCTCAGTTTCTATTTGAGAAATTCTTCTATTGCAAATGAGCTGGAAGAAAACCTTTCATATATGAGTGTCCTCCTTTATATGGCACTGAAAAATGGCTTCCTAATAACTAAGACCAGATCATCCATTAATTCAACACAGGCCACTAAGTGACTGACAAATACTAGAGATGTGCAAGTAAAAAGTCTTATTTCTCTCTGCAGATCTTCAAATCCATCCAGTTGTCTGTCCTCTAGGCTTTTTCTTGCCATGGAGCACTCAAAACTGGAAAAAGTCTTCCATTACTTCTAACCCCATATAATGCCCAAGCATTTTTGACAAATGCTTTGAGCTGTAGTGGTAGTGATGAGCTGACTATTGCCTACTTCCGCAGTTGTAATTGTTCTGTTGTCTCTGAATTTGAAGGCAATAAAGAATTAATTAAAGAAAAGTCACAGAAATAGAATGCAGTAAGATAGTGTGTCTCCTCACCATAGTATCAATATATTGGTACCTGGACTGGGAGAATTAAGTCAAGTTATGGAATAAGTAATAATCCTCCAATAAAGTTCCTGCAAAAATCAACGCTAGACCTTTTTCTGTTTGTGTTCATCTCTGGCAGTCAGATAAAATAGACTCTTTCACTTATCTCCTACTCCAACCAAAAGCACTGCTATTTCACCCTGATACAGCTTATAGTACACCAAATCAATATGACCAATTATACAAAAGTATAGTATACTTAAAAGCACAACTTCATTTCCATATGTTTAGGGTCTAAGTGTTTTCTCTTAACAGGTGTTTATGAGTGCATTCCTTAGTACGACCAACCACACAGAAACGTTTGGAGGATTTCTATCCACATTTAGAATCAGAAACAAAACACCATTAGACCTTATGTCTTTCTGTATTCCCTGTCATACTTGGACACATAGGAGGAGAATGGAGAATTAACATGAATCTGTATATTGCAGAATAGATACAAAAAATTATATAAATTGATGCACAAAGGTTTATTGAAACTGCAATAAAATGAACAAAAACAGACAAATGTTTATCTGCCCAGTGATACTGAAAACTTGCACCTTTGAATGTTTTGGCTGCAAAGGCTGACAGTGATAAATCACTTTCCAACAGCTGTGGACAGCTGTTTAAGTCTTGGGTCTAGAGAGCTTAATTGGGGAAGTGTGTTATAAAATTAAAGTGCCAATGGCTCATTAAGTTATGTGGTGACTTTGTGTGGCAGGCCAATAATACTGCATTCCAGGCTTTGGGAAAGGACATGCCTAACTCTCTGTTAATTAAGGGCTTGTCGAAGAATGCAGTTTTGCCAAACTGCAATGTTTTCATAGGAGAGCATCTGTGAAAGAAGGCTCAGAGGGAGAAGCTATTTACAAACAAGGACTTATTGTAGCTAGAGCAAATTTCTACCTCTTTATATACTACCTCTTTATATACTGATGCCCTGGGCACATTTGCCTTATTTATAAACTACTTGTTTATAAAACTTGGATTTAGAGAGAAGACTACCAAACCTGCTTCTATAAATAACCATTTCTCTGGAGAGATTAAATTATTACCAACACAGACACATTTGTAAAAAATTCCACCCCACCATTAACACACCTCCCAGCATAAAGAAAAAGACAGGTTTCCCAGGGTGACCAGAGGATTAAAAATCAGAGACATGACAGAAGTGAAGTGGGGTGGGCAAGGTGAAGTATATTATAGCCATAAGGAATATTTGCAGGAATGTGTTGTCATCTTCTAAATACATTGTTTACACTGATTTGTTTATATAACAGGAATTATATTTGGCATTTAAATTTCTAGTGAGCTACAAAACAAGAGTGAATGACCCTTGCTAGAAATGCTGTGGACTGTAGAGTAGGGGCGGGGTAATGGCAACTCAAAGGTACTCTGCAATCTCATTGCAAATATGTTGGCTACTGCCTGGGCTGAGTGTGACCAGCTTCACATTCCCTCCTCTCTGCAGGGGTTAGAGTGCCACCAAACCTGGGTCAGAAGACTTTCCCCTGTCACAGTTAGAGGGCTAGGGCCATGACTGCACATAGCAATTTGGCTTAGAAACAGACTGGGGTATGTCCTCTGTCAGACTTGACCTGCATGAGCTCCCTAAAATAAATTCAAGTACAAAAGTGCTGAAGGAGGGACCAAAATGTGAGCAGTATAATGAGAGGGATGATCACACCAAATTATTAAGCAGTCTTTCAACTGGCAATGTGGAAATTTGAGACACATTCTCACTGTTTCTTTCATTTCTCCACCCAAATATTTTCCTTCACATTTTAATTAAAGATTTATGTCAAACTGTAGAACATAAAGCTCATTCATACCTCTGGGTTGTTCTTAAACTGTTTACTTGCATTGCTTGGGATTTTCCCTTTTCACCACTTCTGCATAATTCTTTGATAACATTTAGCTGTGTGATACATTACGGTGGGAAGTTCAGTAGATATTTCTCTGTTTGCTTCAATCTAAACATCATTCACTAATAAGGTCACTGTCAAAGACATCTTGCCTAGAGTTATTAGAGACTTTATGTTAGAGATATTCACACTTACCTAATCATAAATCTGAAATAATCCAAATTTCAGTGCAGTTATTCAGGATTTATATCAACAGAATAGAGCTTGTCCCAAATATGCTCTAACAAACAGGATACTTGAAGGTGTTTTAGTAAAGGTTTGGAGCATAGCTGTCGTCTGTAAAACTGTAACATGATGGAAAAAGGGATAATTTGTGCATATGCCAAGAGAATTTTCTTTGCAAATTGGTTATTGACTGTCTTGATAATAGGCTCTATATCAGTTTTACTGTTATGTGCAAGACTGACTTTACTAATGAATTTGAAGCATCATTCTCCTGGTTAGAAAATCAGAAACTGCTTCTGCTGAAAAAAAGAAATTTCATAGTACTTAGGGACACATTTTAATTTATTGTAGTCCTTCTTGTATAACTAACTCTGCGAAGTCTATTTCTTCGTGAATCTAAAGACCAGCTGATGTGTTTGTTCACATATTGTTGTTCTGTGAACTATTTATCACTGTTGTAAAGTTTGAATGGGTATATTGTAAATATTTTCACAAAAGGTAAAATAGTCCTTATGTGGCATCTAATGAGAACAATTCCATGTTCTGTCCATACCACAGAAATATATTACACAGAACTAGCCTCAATACTGACACAAGTATATTATATATGAGCAAAGTGTCGTTTGTTGTGTTTTTTTGTTTGTTTAGTTTTGTTTTGTTTTGTTGTGTTTTTTTGTTTGTTTTTGTTTTTGTTTTTTTCTCACTGAGGGGAATACAGTTTACTCTAGTTTTTCTTCTACGTTGTGATAATCTTCCTTGTGTTTGATAAGAGCTTGTTGAGCTCCCCCGCTTCGGGAATTCATTGATGCATCTCATTAATCAACTAGCGGCAATGCTGTTGAACAATGCAAGTTGAAATATCTGCATCCCTAGAGAGCATCTGGCAGAATGATGCTTTCCCATGCATAAGTTACAACACTTGGTCCTGGAGTGTGTGTGGCCATTCTCCCTCATGGTCTTTCTGTCCACTATTTTCAAGACCGAGGATGCAACTGTGGTCACATCTTCACTGCTATTTAAACTTAGGACTGGTACCAAGGCCTGACTTGCCAATATCTATTTGTATTTGAATTTTACCTCTCTCAGGGAACATTCCTGGTCCTTAAAGGAAAAATTAAAGCCCTGTCATTTCTCAAAATAACCACTGTCTCCTCTCATGAAACGAAGATTTGGGGAGGCAAAATTTCAGTGCTAAAGGTGTGTCATTTTTCCATCCTTAGCATGGTAATTAACACTCTTCCAGCAAAGTACAGCCTGGCTCTGTTTCAGTGCAAATAACATCAGTCATCTCAAGTCTCTCTCTGCAATTAATTAATCTAATATTTTTGACTCTGTGCTGACATAGATGAAGAGCTGTCACAGGGACACGTAATTCATTTCAGGTGAAGGATTATAATAAACTGACAAGAGGCAGTAAACTTAAAATGTTACTGCTCTTTTGCAAGCGAGTGACTGAGTACAGTTTCTGTGGGGTTCACTTCATTATTTACTATCCATATCATCTTTAGGAGGAAAGACACATCCTCTCTGTGGCTTAGGCATGTGATTTTTGCTTGTAAATGGTCCTGACCTCGGCCAGAGTATAACAGGTACAGAAAACAGAGCTGATGTATAGCCAAGCATATTCTGCAGGCATGTCCTAGTCAAAACTTTTGGCTGAATACTGCAAGATAGGAATGCAGAAGCCTCCTAAAACTCAGGTCGACAAAACTTTCCTGGACTTTTCTTAGTGTAAAAAGATTATGAACCGTGCTCTATTATATTTGGATTTGCTTAAGAATGTATGTTGCATTCCACGTAAGTCATGGTTTCAGTGTTCTGTATTTTCCATCTCTGTCTAAATTACTAAGAGGACCCTGATGTTCATTTCCAGTGATACTAAAAAGAAATATACTTTCCAGCTACTGTAATACATTTGTAAAAGAGACTTCAGAATTCTGTGATTACAATAAAGGAATTTGCAGATGATTGGGCAGCCTGAGTATACCTAAAAATATAATAAACTAGACAATCAAATAAATATGTCTGTCTGGGTTAAAAATATGTATTTTAAAGAAAAATTACATGAAGATAAAAATGTTAGCTAAGAATAGCACCAACAAAAAGCATATTAAAAGAAAAAAGGTGCAATGCATTTTCCAGCTTTGCCAAGTGTATGATAAATTGGAAAAGAGAGTGGGGAAAAGTGAACGAGTTGCTTAAAGGTCAAGTGCAACTTTGGGGCTGTAACCATATTCACCTTTGGTTATGTTTGCTCTTGAACTGGGGAACTTCAAAAGCGCAGACTGGTGACTGACATTGTGCAGACAGAGAGGCATTAAGGCTTCTTAAGCTGATTTTGATGATATTCAGCTATTTGACAACATTCTCCCCTCAAAATAGTTGGCAATCAGAAACAAAGAGGTTTTCTTTTCCAGGATGACTTCCTGGGCAATTGTCAGTGCTTTTAGTCTAATAGAATATCCTGAGCAGTAATCCTTTTCACTTTTACTTCACTCCTTTCAATCCAGACTTGGAAGATTACACAAAGGAATTTTCATGGTCTTTCTGAGGGAATAATACTACTATGTATCCTTACACAGAGAGGAAAAGTCAACAGGTTAAATGTGTTGATCATTGGACTGAGCTAGAGCCTTATATAGGTAACACCCTTACTATATTGACATCTCTATGCAGGGGGACATACATGCCCCTACTAAATGTTTTTCTGTGCTGACAGCAATGGAGCAGGGGCTTTGCTGTATTGATCCACTGTTCTGACAGCAAAATTACATTTTCCCCAGTGTTTCTGTAATTTTCTGCTGAAAGTGTTCATTTTGCAATGCAATAAGTAAACTGCACTCAAATAGATACACTCTAAATCATGCATGTATTTAAAAGGTAAAAAAATGAACTGACAGAAAGATATACAAGTTGAAACTGTAGTTTCATAGACACCTTAAAATAACAAATTTATTGTGGACATTAGCTTTCAAATGCTGTTAGTTGTGACAATCTACTCTTTCTCATATATAAGCTACAGTATTTATGTAAGCTTAGAAATTTTCTGTTAAGCCAGTCAGTATTTTAGCATACAGAGCTCTGAAGGGCCCTTCTGTAAACTAAAGCTAAATCTCTTTTTCATGGTTTTACTACCACTTCTTCAACACAATGTCAATCATTCTTGTCTCAGCAGTCACTAACCAGGTTATTTGTGTGTTTCCACACTGCTGCATCACAAAACATCATGCCCACTTGCCTGAAAAAGATAATATCTAACACATATGGAGACTGCCTTTGATCTCCATGGTCTATCTAGAGGTCACAGACCTGTCTTCATCTCTCCCTCACTTCAAATAGCCCCTTTCATTTACTGTGAAACTAAACATCGGAAAGACAAAGGCAAGAAAATAAAGGCATTGATTTAGTAGCACTTATATGTTTGGCTATTTCAAGGTAGATTTTACTCTCTTAGGTCACGTTATTAATTGCCCTGCATTTCTGCATCATGGCATACTGTATTTGTTTTCATGCATGCAGCCTTCAAAATTCAAGCTGCTATTTAAATCAATATGTGCTTTGTTCATAACTTAATAACCATTAAGAGTCTACTAATCAATTTGCAATAGTCAGCACTGAATCCAGTTCACTGGGAGCTGCATGGGAAAGTTTGGTAATTTTACTTTTGAAAAATTGATTATTATTTATCAATGTAAATTTGTTAATGTAAAAAGAGTACACTGGGTGATATTTTAAATTATTGTAAAGATAAATATGGATGGAGGGGTGAGGGAAAAAAGTGACTCCATTAGAAAGTGCAAGGGTCTTAGGGAATAAAAGATTTTTCCACTCTACCTCGAACTATTGTTGAAGGATTATGTGGCAAATCATTTCACAGCAATTGCCAAAGGAAAACATTTTTTTCAGATGCAAAAGCCAGACATGTTTCAGTCACAACCACTTTTGCTTTTACTAAAGGCTGATTCAGAAAAGCATGTAGGTAACTAAAGAAGGAACTGAGCAACATATAGTCACATGTTGCTAAAAGTCACATGTTCAAAACCCTACTCTTGAAAACGACTCTACCATAAAAACTTCTCAGTATTGACCCTACTGGGGGCAGGCACTTCAGATTCTCCATATTCCCCATATTCTCACTCTGATGCTCATAACATCCTCAGGTATCACCGCTCAATTACTTACTGACACTCAGTAGACATTTAAAAACAAGGAGCTTATCTGCCTAACTCCTTTCAACATGTCAGGTCAGTGAAAGTTTTCTAAGCACATTTAAAGAAAGAAAGTTTTGCGTGGAGTATTCTAACAATTTCTGACTTTTTTTCTTCTTAAATGCCTAAGGACTGAGGTAGTCGTCCAAATTCTACTATCTTCCATGATGGAAGAATTCAAACTTCCACAGAAGAAGTCCTAGAGGTGGGGTCACTGCATGTATTGTAGGAAATTCAGCATAAATGCTGTTCTTCTGCCATTAAAATGTATAAAGGCAAAGAAATCTCTGTGATCTCACAGACAAGTGGCTAGTTCACTCAGAGTGTGCATAGTAGAGAAGCCCTGGTTCTAGGTCCACCTTCTCTTGCAACTATTTGGGGATTATTTCTGCATTTTATGTTAAGTCTCTTTACAGAAGTTCTGTTATTGAGATAATTTCCATTCCTTTTATGTGAATACCCACTCTGTCTTATGAATTTGTTTTGGCCTCATCAGAGAAGTATTTCCTATGCAGTGAACAGACGAAACAGGAGAAGTGAGGTCCAAAATAGCATCTGGGTTCAGGGAACACTTCAGGGAGACATTCAGTGAAAGAGAGCTGAAGAGGGTGAATCTGAACATCTGGACCACTCACATTTGTATGACAGCTTCAGTAACTAGAATATTAATTATGAGCTGTGTCTCAGCTCATAATTAATTTTCATCAGCTCATTTTTCAAGATAACTATTATATTTTCCAATCTGACTATAAAAATCAGTAAAGTGTCACCATTGGGAAAAGATATTGTACCAGGATCCCACGTAGAGGGCACCTTATTTTGGAAGATTGTGAGATTTAAAATGCTCCTGAATGTTTTCTCAAATTTATTTCCTGCTCAGAAGGATGATAATCTTCATTCTTGTCCACAGGTGCCTATGTCTCCTCTGAAAATCAAGCGCCTGGCTCAGAGAACTGGAACACATCTGGGAGCAGGCGTCGTGGAGCAAGAACAAAGCATTAAGCATTGCATCTCCTTCATGACATTCTGCATCTACTTATAAGGGATGGAAAGAAAGATGCACGTATGTAATGCTGTCAGGAGAGAGCTGTATTTGTGTACTCACTGCAAGAAACTGCTTTACACCAAACAAATCAAAGAGTCCCCTCAGTCAGCAATGTGTAAAGATAGAGTTCTAGGATAGAAAAAAAAAAGACATTACTTTGTGTACAAGTAGATTTTTCTATTCGTACACACACACACACTGTCCTTTACTTGAAATTTCCCCTATAGAACATTCACTTCCTGACCCCCTTGGTCAACCAACAGACCAGATTTATTCCTGATGGTGTGTCAATAACCTTTTGGTAAACTTTGTGGGATGTAATTTTAAAGCTAGATATAATTGGAATTATGTCCATCTTGTCTCTGTGGCTATAATAAATATCTGATGCTTTTCTTTTTCTTGATAGAACAAATTATTCTTTAATTTACATCAGATACCTCATGATAACAATTAGTCAATATATTTCTGATCCTGTTACTTCTGTAATAAGTCAGGGAAGAGGTGTTAGCTGCTGATCCTAATGATCTTTCTGCACACTGATAAACTTTGCTGATGAAAGCAAAATCTTAAGTAACATTAATACTTTAAGTGGTATAGATTTTATATGTGATATTTAAACACATTAAGGGAATGACTGAAGAAATAGTCAATGAGTTTCAATGTGAGCAAATGTTAAATGATGTATTCAGGAGCTAAAAATAGTAGCACTGCCTGTACATGGCTGAGTAAAGAGTGGAGACGGAGGGAACTGAGTGGATTGGAGAAGTTGGTACGTGAGGATGGAGTATGTTGCTCAGCTGCAGTAAAAAAGTTTAATGTGATAAGAAGAGAAGCTCTGCTTGGAAAATCTTCCTCTGAAGTTTTTGCGTCCAGATTTGGCCTAATGAAGTGTGAGAAAGCATCTGCAGAAGGACTGGAAACTGAGCAGAGGTTAGTGAGGCAATGACTGATTTTTTAGAGTTTAAGCCTAATATGCAGATTATATCCAAGGAAAAAGTAACAAAAATAATTAAAGTCATGGGAACTGGAGAGACCTCAATATGAGGAAAGATTAAATATGCTATGACTATTTTGTTTGGAAAGTAAAAGGAAGTAGGACATCAGAATTAAAAATAACAATAGCTAGAAAGCAATGTAGTCTTTCCAAAACATGAAGAATGAAAAATAATTAAAGGGGAACAGATAAAGAATAGTGAGCTCAATATGCTATTTATGCAAATAACAAAATCAATTCCCTATTTTAGAATGTTATTTTTAAAAGTTTCCTAGTAAAATCAGGAAGAAAAATAGACATATGTGAAAAATGCTTCTTGAGACACAAGGACAAAACCAGAAAGAACAGGAAATGATATTATTTTTTTCTCTTTGCAAGAAAAGTGACATTTAAAGGCAGTTTTCAGCAGGAGATGACATTTTGGAAGATAGCAGAGCTTCAGGAAGTAAGGCCAACATTCACACACTAGCAATTAACTTTCTCATGACCTAGGAAATGCATCTTTTCGTGCTATGGATCATTCAACACACATTAAAACTAATTTTTACTTTTATTCTGTTAATCTAGATGCTATTTAGACAGCAAAAGGTTGCAACCCTTGCTGAAGAAGAGTGACACGATGCAGGAGGAATCAAAATGCTATCTGTAAGCCCTTTACATTTACCTTACAGCTTTCTAAAAGGAAAAAGTTCAATAATGAAAATAATATTCCAAGACTAATGAAAAAAAGACAAAATAAATTGATTTTCCATACTAAATGTGCAAATCTAAAAGCTAAACTTATATTAGGTATGCTCAATATCAAAATACACAAAGCGTCTCAGACCAGCTGCATGTGGTTTGAGGTTGACTGTAGGGAGTTATTTCCAGTAGCTTTAATTCACATGGGAATGTTACCTCCACTGGGAATTATATGGTACAGTATTAAGCAGAAACCCAGTGCATTTTTCTGCCCATTGCTAGAAGTAAAAAATGAGCTGTCTTGGTGCCATTACTGAGTGTCAGTATCCCACAACTTATTGTCCACACACTTTTGAAGTTATGGCCTTGCATGCGCCTACTTCGTGTGCCAGAGCAGCAGAAGCTCTGTCTCTTACAGATGACAGCTGGAGGACTTGCTCTTGCTTTGGCTGCTAGGCACCAACCTTTTTTACAGTTCCATTTACAGGGGGACAATTAATTGAACTAATTCATGAACTTTGCAGAAGAATCACAAACAGCAACACACCATCCATGTGTGACCAAGTGGCACCAATTCTCTCACTGCTTTGTGGCTAAGACAGAAAGAAGCAGAATTTCTGCAAGGAGGGGTTCAATTTTCAAGGGGAGGAAGGCAATAACAAGAGATTTGTAAGCATGTGCCCACTACTATGGGCATTGGTGTCCTGCTCAGAAGAAAGTGAATTGCAAAAGTTAAAAAAGAATCTGTCTCTTCTTTTTGCTCCTATGACTTTCTATGTCAGCAGCTACATCAAATTATTGCTGGATTTGTTTCAGTCCTTCCCTCTCTAGATTTGGTTTTTAGTGCTCTAAAAGAAAAGTCTGGAGTCGTTTTAGGCTCCTTTCCCATTAGAGTCAGTCTTATGCAATCACAGTGTGAACGTGTATTTAGATCTGTATTTCTGTCTTTCCCCTTTGCAGAGTAGCCACTGCAAGAGCTGCCTGATTTCACCCAAGCCTGGCAAATGAACAGTTCTCTTTTGATAATTAAGTTCCTGCAAATATTATATGCAGATAGAGGAGGAAGGCCTGATAAGTTGTAGCCTCCTTCAGGCATCACCTACTCTGCAGTGGGGTCCTTCACAAGATGCAGATGGATATCTGCTCCACCATGGACTTCTGTGGGCTGCAGGGGGACAGCTGCCTCATCATGGTCTTCACGATGGCTGCAGGGGAGCATCTCCTCTGCTGTCTGGAGCACCTCGTCCCACTCCTTCTTTCACTTCGTTTTCTGTTTCTCTCACATATTTTTCAACTGTAGTTTCTGTTGCACAGCAACTTTTCCTTCATCTTAAATCTGTTATCCCAGAGACACTGCCACCATTTCTGATAGGCTTGGCTTCCATTTAGCTGCAGCTCTGTCTTGGAGCTGGCTGGCATTGGTTTTATCAGACACAGGAGAAGTCTAAGGCAATCTACAGCCACGCCTGTAGTCCCCCTTGCTACCAAAGCCTTGCCACTCAAACTCAATACAGGCTGGAGGAGTCTCTTGGCTCATTGAAATCCACACTGAAATCCAGTGAGCCTCTTGGCACATTGAAATCCAGGTGATGGTGTCATCTTCAGGAAGGGCTTTGGCTCAAAATGTCAGTGACAGACAACTGCCAGGATACACTTGATCTGCACATGAGCAGCAAGCGAGACATTGTGCTGACTGCCAGTGCGGAACTGAGATCTCTTTATGGTGAGAGCCCCTCACTCGCACTGCACCCTTGGGTATATGCTGTGGGCTGAGCAGATAGGGCTGGGCTGGGCTGCTGCTCTAGGCAGTCATGCCATGTAACACCTGTCAAAAACTAAGCAACACTTTTAAATAATCCTACACCATTTCAGCCAAAATATATTAAAGACCAATTTGTGCATTTATTCTTGTGGCAACACTGTTCTTCTCTCTTCTGCCACCCCACCTCCCTCTATTTCTGATGGATGGCTTGTCAGAATCAGCTCCTATATGTGGAGCTAAATATTATTTACTTGGGCAAAGATTGTGCTGAGTGGCCGCACACTCTTGCTGCAATGATGTTTATTAAGACTTAACAGCAGATCTGTCTAAACTTCCTGAAACAGTAGACTGAAGGGGGAACACTTGAAGGCCTAACATGATAGTCCCCCTTTCTAGCACATGACTGTCATTAGAACAATATTTAGGCAGCCTCAGTGGGTGACCTGACATGAATCTGCACTCCAAACAAGTGCCTGGAGAGGTACCTGTCAGGTGATAAATATGTCTCCATTTCAGGCATGGAATGGGTTCACTTCTGGTTGTGACAGGGATGGCCACTGGCTTTTTGGGAGAGGAATGGTGGTGAGCAGTCTATAGGACATCCTAAACATCAGCAAGTTTTATCAATACACTAACACTGGGATTCTTCCTGCAGCCTTCTGCTTTACTTACAATGGCAGGCAAAAAACCCCAGAAACATGCCCCATATTGCAACTCATAATACCCACTTTCATAGATGCTTTTGAGGTTTTTAACAGCCTCTTCTTTCCTATTTTAATGAGAAGAGAGAAGACCAGCCTATCTCCCCTTTTATCTTCCTCCTTGAATGCAAAATGTTGTTCCTCTTCCTATCAGAAAAATTAAAATATGTAGTTGTTGGCTAAGAGACCATTATGCCATAAATGATACCTTTTTGTTCTACCTAGTTCTTGACATTCTGCTATCCTCGACAGAGCATTTTCATTAAAATTAGCAAAGAGGGATAGTTACTTTTACCATTCAAAACAAATTCACCAGTTCACATATTGATAGAAATGAAGAGGACTTCTCTTTATTTTGTAACTCAGCAAATAGAAAACTGGTTCTGATGAAGGTGAGCACATTTTACAGAACTACTCACCATAAATGGCTTCCCCTCACCCCACCCCAAGAAAAAAGTAGCCATTGATAAATGATTTTCCCATGGCTACAAAACTGATTTGTACAAGTTAAATTGTTCAAGGCTAATCAGGCTAATCTGAGGGAGAGGAAGTTTACCCTCCATTTCCCAACAGATTCTCTTTAATTTTGCAGTCACATTGACAGGTGGCCTCATCACTCAGGCATTACAGACCACCTTGAAGATATCAGCACCGCTGGCCTTTGAAGTCAGAATAATCAACAAGCCATTTGATACTCTATCAGATGAAATGGCCCTGTCAGGAAAGGCTGGCTCTCAGGTGTACTGATTGTCTATGTAGAGGAGATAACTTGATACAGTTTACTATGGTACAGATTCACAGACCTTGCGGGATGCTGTAACAGATGTCTTTTTAGATGTACTTCTTCACAGTGTCTCTTAAAAAATATTCCCAAGCCACTTTTAGCAGAAATTATAATACTTCAATATCCTGTCTACAGTATTCCCACAATACTGTGTAGATAGGCAAATGCATTAGCTATGGTTAGGATCGCAGATGCACAGATTCATGTGACAGGTCCATGTATAAATCCTGTCAAAGCCTTAATTCAAATATTGTATAGTAGACATTATCAGGAAAGTCTCTATTGCTTTGTAATACTTAACATTCTGGAAGCTTTAAAAATCTAGCATAATATTATTTTCAGAAAATGATATTTTTTTATTTTCTTTAGGACTATCCAGGATAATAGGATTTTTTTCCTCATTTTACTTTGATATGTCATTTTCTTTGATTCTAATAGTAGTGTATTTACTCAACAAATATATCTTAAACAACACAAGTGATTTATTAGAAACCAAGTTTTAAGAACAATTACCTTAAATTCCACTTTCACATGTTCATATAAATTTACTTTCAGAATTAAATATTGGCTGCAAAGATTCAAATCTTTGCAAATCTCTAGGACATTGAGATTGAAAAGTACAAAGTTTGGACTTTTTTTTTCAGTTCTAAAAAAAAATTCAGCTGTTGAGGTACAACAACTAAATTCTTTCTCAAAGAACTAATAATATTTTGCAATGGTCCAAAATCACGGGAATAGTTATTTAAAAAGTTAAAGATCATTTGTTTGTATTTAGGGTAAATTAGAGTTGAAAGCAAGAAAAATAAAAAAAAAAATATGCCGAAAATCACATTTAACTTCTTATTTTTTAACAGAACCTTTGACTAATCTGTAAGGTTTACCTGCACAGAAGCGAATAAAAATATTTGTTTCAACATTAACAGTAAGTCTAGTTTAAGTTCAGGGGTTGAGAAAGTTATGCTATGGCTGTGTCTATTTATATGACAGGCAGGAAACTCATTTCCATGAAAGACCCTGGCTTGTTCTAGTAGTAATTATTCATCAGAAACAATCAGTTTCTGATTGTTTCTGTCCAGTCAGTAGTAAATGGTCTATTTGATATCATTAGAGCAGCCCAAGGACTTAAAGCCACCCCTTTCTTAGTGTGCAGGTGTGTTAGGTCTCACAGTCTGCATACAGGAGCACACTGCACTCCCTGGCACAGGACAGCTGCTCTGATTTATTAGACCTTTGGAAACAGTATTGCTCCTGTTATTGACACATAATCCCTTAAACTTCTTTGACAGCTAAAGCCTGAAGCAACACCACTGGACAAATCTTCAAGTATCAGCTTTGGTGCTGAGAAGGAATACAGAAAGGAAAGGAAAGGAGGAAAACTGGAAGGGAAAAAAAATGGACTTTAAATATAGTTCACTTTTCTCAAGGGAAGATTAATAATCATTTTCATTGAGCTGCTTTAATATTTTTAAGCAGCTCACTTCTGTTAGTAATTATTCTTCATAATCTCATCTCTTGTAACAGCCAGCCTCGTGTACAAAATGATGTATTGGAGATTTTCTGTGCAGGGTGAAAATAAATCAAGGAAACATACAGAGACAAACCTTCTGCAAAGATGGAATATCTGGAGCAATTCTGTGGATTGACTGCAACAGGTTTGTCACAGAGCCTTGAGTCATAGTTGCTGAATGACATGAAGATTTATCAGAGGTGAATTTGGTGCACTGTGTGCAATTGCAATATTTCTGACAGGCAAGATGCAAGCCCCTGTGTTTACATCCTACTGTCCAAATGATGTGCATGACAGATAAGGAGGACAAAAATGAAGAGTGTGTTCTGAATTTATTTTAGACAAACATTAAATGATGGTTGAAATTAAGAATTTTTTTTGTAAAAAAACCCAGAGAGAATGTGCATAAAAAATATAATGAAGAATACTGTCTTTCAGTTCTGGAGAAGTCTAGGACTCACAGGCTGTTGAAGAAAGACAGGCAAAGGTGAGAAGAAGGGCCATTTTCTGTCTATACAAAGATGTGGCTTTTGTCCTGTGGTTGGGAACAGGTTGTGAAGCTGTAGGACTGGAGCCCACAAAACGAGGTGGGCAAGTCTCATCATCACAGGTCCTGTCTCCCAGCACCTAGAGGCAATCCAGGAGATTTCTGGAGATGATCACAGAAATTTTTTTAATATAGGTACTGGACTAAGGAGGGTGTTTTTGTGGACCTGCTACTCATGATTAAGGTAGAACTAGATGGAGATGCAGCATTGACAAGGAGATGGATGAGTTTAAGATCCAGAGAGAACTAAGCAAGCCAACCAGTCAAAAACAGCCCTAGACTTCAGATTTTGGATTGTTCAGGGAACTGGTAGGGAGATTCCTGTAAAAGACAAAGGAGTCATGGAGAGCTGGTCAGTCTTCAAGGACATCATCCTCATCCTCAAAGGACAGGAATCATCCACCCAAACCTGAGTAGGCATGAATATGTACATGCAGGCCAGGAGGAGGGCTGGCTGAGCAACCAGAGTTCAGCTGCTAAAAGGAAATGTTCAAGAGATGGAGGAAGGAAGAGGCAACTGAGGAGGCATACAGAAAGCAGAGATAGAATTGAGAAGGTTAAAACTTGTCTGGGGGTAAAAGTGGTGTGAGATGTGAAGCAGGAACAAGAACAGATATATTGGTAGTACAATCAAGATTCAAGGAAACATGACTCCACATTTTACCAAACCAGGCCATCTTGTGGTGAAGGACTTGGAAAAGGCTTAGGTATCAACACCGTCTTTGCTTTAATCTTCATTGCTCACAAACCTTCCCTGTCTCCATACATTACTGAAGAGTTTAAGGGAGGCAGATATTACCCGAAGCAGAGGAAGATAAAGTTAGGGCTAGTCAAGTAAGTTGGACTTGTAAGTCCATAAGGGCACATCAGGAGGTATTCAAGAATGTCAACTGGCTTAAGTCATCGAGAGACATTTTATAAGCTTGTAGCAATTCCAGTGTGCTTCTGCTTACTGTAAAGAGCCAAAATCAAACAGTGAGGAGGATGCTTTTCATCCTAAACTCAGCACCTGACAAAATGATAGAGTACATCCTTCTGGAAGCCATTTCTAGGTATATGAAATGCAAAGCGACTGGGAGTAGCCAGCAAGGATTAACCAAAAAAAATTACACCTGACCAACCAGACTATTTTCTACTGTGAAATGTCTGGCTTTGTGAATGAGGAGAAAGCAGTAAATGTCACCTGGACTTCAGCAAAACCTTCAATACTATCTCTGACAGCAGCCTTGTAGCTGAATTGAAGAGAGATGGATTGTATCGATTAACTATAATGTGGCTGAAAAACTGGCAGGACACTTGGGCAAAGAGAGACATGGTCAATGGTTACAAACCTTGTTGGGGCTGGTTGTGAATGCTGTCCTTCAGGGACTGATACAGCACTCTTTGTCTTCATATTCTGTTTATTGTCATGCTGTCTAATACCTTCATCAATAACCAGGACAGTCATACAGATGCACCTCAAGAAATTCAGCAAAGGGAAATGCTAAATCCTGTTTCTGGCAAGGAATAACCCCATGCACCAGCACAGGCTGGGTAGAATTAGATTAAAAGCGGATTTGCATAGGCAGATAGGGGATCCTGGAGGGTCTTGTTCTGAACGTGAGTCAGCAGTGTAATCTCAGTTCTGTGGTTGCATGTCCAGGCTCACTCATGTTGGGACAACTTACAATTTACAATAATTTACAACTTCACTGTAGAAAGTGTTGCTGAGAATTTTTCAAAATTATACAGTTAATTAAACATTATATAAATAAGTAACCTCTTCCATCAGAGGGGGTGAAAGTGTATGACACTACATGCAGTGCTGTTCTATGGAGACCTCATTGTGGCCTTTCAGTACTTGAAAGGAGCTTATAAAAAAAGAGGAAGAAAGACTTTTGATATAGAACAAGGGGGAATGGTTTTAAACTGAAAGAAGAGGGATTTAGACTAGATGTTAAGACAAAATTCTTTACTCAGAGAGTAGTGAGACACTGGAACAGGTTTCCCAGAGAAACTGTGGATGTCCCATCCTTGAAAGTTTTCAAAGCCAAATTGGATGGGTCTTTGAGCAACCTAATCTAGGACATGACATCCCTGCCCATGGGAGGAGGGTTGGAATGAGATGATCTTTAAGATCCCTTCCAACCCAAACCTCTATATGATTCTATGTAATTACATTAATCCTTTTCCCAAGCTGTTTCCAAGCTGATAGGTTGCTGCAAATCTGCTCAGTCAAATCTGAAAATATGTACTCACAAATCTGACAGAAGCCACCCTCCAGTGGCATATCTGTAGCAACTGAGTGAGTAGCTAAACTGGGGTCATTCTCAAGGAAGCTGTATTCCTATTACACCTGAACTTTCTAAATACTAGCATACATGTTCATCATCATCCATTTTGACCTCTGCAGGGTTTCAGTGTACAAATTTGTAATATTACATACAATTTCTAAATTTTATATTTTCTAGGGACTTTTTTAGGCTAACTTTCAGTCTCCATCAGCACAATTCTGAATTCTGCATGAGTTCAGAATACGTAATTGACTATAAATTTCAGTCAAATGCCAGCTGTCATCTCTAATAACTTATCAAGCATAACAAGCAAACAGAGAACTTTTAATAGCAAGTGAAACACTGTCGAACTGAATTTATTTCCAGATGTGGAGAGGGAGGTTTTCACTTCTTCCTCCAACAGGACTGGTGTTCTAATGCCTTTCAGCATGATTTTTAAGGCATTCATTTGTTATGTAACATCCATCAATTATAAAATATATTTATGAGGTTCTTGCTAGCAGTCGTTAACAGCACTACTGTGGGATCACATTTACAAGACCTAATGAAATGGGAGAGCAAGAGTAATTGGATTGAAATTGGTAAATGAAAACTCATTCCAGGGGAAAAAAGGTGTAAAATTGATGAGGTCTGACGTGTCATCAAATAGTGAGTATTAAATTAAGATTCAGCGAAGACATATAGAGTACTTATTGTAAGTGTTTAATTGCAAGAATAACAAATGCCTCACAGAAATGCACAGTTAAGATTTAACCTCTTTCTACTGCTAAATGGAGTCATGCAGATAAATAATTTCCTATCCTCAGACTGATTGTTTGTCCCACATTTTTATATGGGTTTTTTTTGTTGTTGTTTATTTGTATATAAAACAAAAAGTAAAGTTATTATTAAAAAAAAAAGTTAATTTGGGGAATTTAAATCAGATGCTTGGAAGTACTTTATCTGTATTCCTGGAAGAAAAAAACATAAATGCATTCCAGCTCATTCTCAGAGGAAATGTTAGGCATTAGAAAAATTAGAATTATGAAAGTTTGAGCTTTATTTCCTTTTAAGAAAAAGCATTTGCTAGTAATAAAAAATTGCAAACCAGTGAGCTGAATTCAAAGGTCTCCAGTTAGTGCCAACTATCTTGGGCCAGAATGAAAAATGGTTTTGTAACATATATTGCACCAAAAGTTTAGGGTGTCTTTCAAAGAGTCTGTTTGGATCCAACAATGATTTTATGTGTGTGGGTATAATAATCCAGCAGTATCAGCAGGTTTTTTT
Organism: Empidonax traillii; assembly: GCF_003031625.1. Classification (NCBI taxonomy): domain Eukaryota; kingdom Metazoa; phylum Chordata; class Aves; order Passeriformes; family Tyrannidae; genus Empidonax; species Empidonax traillii. Next base: position 193,691 of record NW_020956127.1, on the reverse strand, counting down.
CCTACTCTAATCTAAAAAATTCAAGAATCTATTGCACTAGGAATAAAATTCTTCAACCATTTGACTGAATGTATAAAATCAAATAACAGTAAATTGTTGAATTTTGATGAATCCATAGTGTCACACAAGGCTAAGATACCTTGTTTTCAGGGCTGCTAGGCCTATAACCTGTTTTCTCAAATGGCTGCTTACCTCTCATATAGATTGCTTATCTGAGTTCCTTGTTTGCAGTACAGATCAGTAAAGAAAATAACAAGAAACTACAGTTTGGTGCATGCTAAGTAAAGATGTAAGAAATAATCCATAAATGCCTGATCAGCAACCTCTGTACTTTCTCTCAGCCCTGAAATCATTGTTGTAAAACTGTGCCAAAACAAAGTCCAAACAGCTGAAGTAAGAAGTCCAGTTTGCATTATGATAGCAGCTCTCAATGATGCAGAAAACTAGTAGCTATAAGAGGTGCAAAAGAGAAAATTTAGGTTTATCTAGTAAACTGAGTGTAGCATTACTCCATCTTTTCACAGTAAAAGGCAGTAGACAAAAATTTTTTGTGGGCAGTATATTCCAGCAGCTGAACAGCAAAAGAAATAGGAGAAATAAGCTGGTTTTGCTGCCTGGAAAGGATCTTTATGAAAGATGTCTAGCCTCTCAGGAGATACTAATTTAGAACAGGAAGAAACTTGTGTGATGACCACAGAATAAAATGAAGAAGATTCCTCCTGCCATAGGACATAGTAGGTCAGCTACATGCGTTTTCCATAGAATATTATTCATAGTCCTAGAAAGGACTGCCATAATCCTGTCACTCACAGGAAACCATTAGTCTTAACTGTCCAGGAAAAGTCAGAATATTTCTGCTAGTTACTTCTACATTGAAGATAATTATTTTTCCCTACAACAGAACAAAGCTCAATAGCTTAGTGGTTGAAATAGAGCACTTACTTTAGAAAGACAGCCAATCTTGATGTAAAGATGCCAAGTGACAAGTTTACAACATTCCTTGGAAATCTGTTCTGATGGTCAGTTGCTCTCATTTGAAAAGTTGCATCTTATTTCCAAATTTGTTTTAGCTGAGCTTGAAGCTGATTGAGTCCTGTTGTAATTTGCCTCCTATAATAACATTTCCACAGCACCAAAAGTGTTCTCCCTGTGTAGGGATTTTCACTCCCGCCATACTGATGTTGCTGTGAAAGGGGGAAAAAAGAATATAAAAAGGCATGCATTTTGAGATGGGACACATTTTTTCAATTCTGTAACACCAACTACTTTATTCCTGAAATACCAGTTTGCATGTGTGTGCTAACAACATGACGTTTGATCACTCTGGTCATGAAAGGCAGCTCCAAATGCACTCAGAAGTATGACAGCGCATTGCCAGGGATAACAAGTCACTTACTTTGCACAGCCCAAACTCTGAAAATCTAACCCAGATGCTGCTACTGCTGTAAGAGCAAAGAGCCGTGATCGGGCAGCAGCTGTTTCTAGGAGGTGGGGCAGGCTTCTTCTGGTACCAGCAGTCACCAGTGCTCATCAACATCTCCAACTGCTGTAAGCAGCAAGGCTGATTTTTCACCTGATTGTCTGTCCTATCTGTACAATTTCTTTTGCCACAGGCCCTATTCCACCCATTCAGGAAAAAATCAGTTTTGTTTCTGCTGCTGAGAAGGCTTGATATATGATATTTTACAGTAGAAATCCAACTACCAGCATTAAGGATGACAGAAAACAAAATTCTGTCCCTAATTTACCAGCTGATACAGTAAGTACATTCATCATGGCTAGGCTTCGTGAACGAAGATTTGAGTATTATATATACATTAATTATATATTATTATATATTATATATACATTAATTATATTACTACAATGTTCGAAATACTGCCAAGGTGGATTGTACTTCTCACAAGCTTGGTAGGTGATTACATAAATACCCTGAGAATATTTCCTCTAAAAAGTCCTTTTCAAGCTACCTATTTTTTTAAAATTGTTGTTTCACATCTAAATCTGTCAGCAAGATAGAAAAAGCACAGACAATGCCAACTTGTCTGTTTGTTTAGATCATATTTAAGCAATTTTTCCATGTTTATTCCTCTTCTGTTTTCAGATTAACACAGCTGTTTCACTCAGGCAAATCATTACTCACCAATCATAACAAAGAGCTAGTAGTGAGGGACAAAATACCAGCAAGTTTACAAGTTGTTGAATTCCAAATTGAATGAAAGGAAGCACCTTGGGCGCTATTCCCATGCTACAAGTTGACATGTCATTCTGCAGCCTCTAGCCTTACCTTTTCTTAACATCATCTGAAAAACAAAGAGACTATGTTGTTAGAGCAGCTGCTGTACCTCTAGGTAGGTAACAGTATTATCTTCAAGAATGACATCTATGTCACATTTGGGGCATGTCAGGAAGCCCTTAAAGTCTGCAGATCAAAACAATGCTGTATTTTCATATGACCTTGAGGTGATGATCAAATATGATGACTTGCAAACTGCAGATGTGTAGGCCAACCATGCAAAAATGGATCTGTTAGAAAGTTTTGCAATGTCAAATATCTATTTATATCCTAAGTAATATATTCATCTTATTTTCAACATGGAAAGCAGAAAAAGTATTGCCGTCTTTGATAGTGACCCTGTTTCTATAAATGTACTCATCTGTATTATTTTAAACATGATTGCTTCTTCATGGAGAGTCTCACAGCTCCCTCTGATTTAACACAAATGGGTAAATACTCCTACCTCATTTATTTGAAATAACACCAACAATTATATTTAACACGCAGCAGACAGATATATTCTGCACTGCTGAAACATTCTATTGCTATCTTCAAGTAGCACCGGAGAGTGACCATTTAATAACTTTCTTTGGTTTATTTTTTTTTTTAGTTCTTAATCTGAGGTAATTCTTTACTTTTCTTGTCTTGATATATTTTATTAATTGTTAGATATATTTTCTAGAGATGGAAACCAGCAATGTGGCAATGAATAGGTCAGCACTAGCATTTGTGCAATACGTGCATTTCTGGAAAACAAGAATTACATGCCCAAGGAAAAAAATGCTGGAAGGATTAGTATTTGTATGATTTAACAGCCTTTAACAAGCTACACCACTCCCTCATCTGGAGCAGCAATGTAACCAAACAGAAGGGTTAGTGATGTACAGCTGTTTCACCATCTAATGAAACTTGTAACTAAGCAGTCTAAACCATGCTTGGCAGATTGGTCTTTTAGGAATGAGAACCACAAACCCCAGTACTCAGAACAGTAAGCTCCTTAAGCAGATAATAGTGAGGAAGAAAGGTTGCAATGTAAATGTGTTGCTTTCTTGAAGACATAGTATTTTTCTAGTTATAGCAAAGGTTGTTTTCGTAATCCTCAGTCTCCTTCTGGAGCTGGAGCCCTGAAGGCTCACAGAATCAGAGAATATTTCACGGTGGAAGGGATCTCAGGTCACCTACTCTAACCTGCTGCTCATGATGAGGTTGGTGCTTGAGGCAACCTGCTCATTACACTCTGCCTAAAATCTTTCCATCTTTACTTCCCATCACCTGGTTAAACTTCAGAAATTGGGGTATTATGTATTCTTTCGGTCCTTTGTGTATCCCAGTGCAAGTCTATATTTAACTGTTTTTCCATTCACTAAACAATGTGTGGAGACTTAAAACTTCTGAGAAGTGATGGGGAAAATTCAGATCTGTTCCCGCATGGTCTAGGATGGCAAAGAGGAGGAGTTCATAGTAGTTGTTTGAGAGGCTTTAGGGGGAAATGGAAGATTAACTGTTACTTTTAGGTGTTGTTAACAGTATAGGAATACAGAAGATTGAAACTAGTTTTCAAGAGGGCTTAGTGTATCTCTCAAACTTTTCCTAGTCCATCTGGTCATGATTTACAATTTTTTTCTCTTCTTATATTCATATTTGATCTGTACCACTGAAATAGTCTTCAGATCTTGTCCATGGATAGGCAGGCAATTAGTGTGTAGAAAGAACCTTAATGGAAATCTGGTCAATTAATGTGCTCAAAGCTGCGACAACCTAAGCATATCCAGATTATTCAAGCAGTTATGAAAATTTACTGCTGAAGATATAGACGTGTGTCATCTGGCTCCAGAATTACTTAAGGGCTGGATGATCATTCCTGATGTTACAGCTTTAGGCACAGAACCAAGTCCTGCCAACTGGTTATCATAACAGATTTGATTTTTAGCAAGTTAGGAGGGCTTGTTCTTATGCTTCTAAGCAATTTCAGGTATTCCATGCCCTTCTCTTTCCATCTTTTTTTTCCCAATATGCTGCCTCCGTGTTCTTATACATTCTGAGAAACACCAGCTAAAAAGGAAGTCTAAGCAGTGCATACCACAGTGTTGGTTTTCGTAGGAATAGTAAACACATGGAAGGAAATAAAAGGAATACAAAACAGAAGACCAGTTAACAGGCCAAGTGGATAATCTCCATCATTTAGGATCTGAATCTTGGAGTTACAATACAGTCTGTGTAAAATAAACCTTTTTCTTCTTTTTGTAAAGGATTTATACTGTGAAGCATCCATTATAAAAGCCCCAGTCTGAATGAGGTCTTGAACTACATTATTTTAATGAGTAATTTCTTATGTTAGCTCCAGAGCACAGGCATCCTCTGGGGTCTTAAAGCACAGGGTATCAGCTGAGACTTTTCAAAGTAAAGCCAGTCATTTTCTTGTGATGACAAAAGAAATCTGGGGGTAAATCAGTTGTAGGTAGTTTTATAGAGTTAAGGGGCAGTATATTAAAGGCCCAGATTTTTAAAAATAGTAACTTCAAGAGCAGTTAATGAGTTAATTAGATGTCAAAACTTGAAAAATAATATAAAGATTCCAAGAGGCAACTACTTGCATGAACTTTTTATAAACCAACCAAAGAAAAACATGCAAAATAGCAAATTAACACCTATGGTAAAACTCACTTAGGAAATAGCTATGTAATACCCTGACCCTTCTAAAAAAAGTCATCTCTACCTACAGGACAACATGACTTTAGAACTTACAAATTCAAGATTTATTTTTTTTCCTCTTCTTCTGAAGGAGAGATCTTAAAATAAGAAAATTTTACACTACCGTCTTCATGATTGGAAAAAGAATGAAAACCACCCCCTCACACAGTAGCCTTTTTGTAAAGATTGGATGAAAGCCGGGCCTTGGCAGTTTGGGATGGGAAAAAAAATTAATTGTGTACTGAGACATGAGACAGTAATAACTCTCACAGACTTCATTGCTTCATGCCAGACAAAATAAAAATGAAGCCAAGTAAGGGAGAGCTGCTGATGAAACTAGTGCCATCCATTTTTCCCCCCACCAATTAGAAAGACCAGAAAAAGGCAAATAAAAACCTTAGATATAAGGTTATTCCTTCCACTCTCCCTATGGCTGATCCATCTAATCTGAAGAAGAAATACAATTAATGCTCCTAGGAAATATTATTTTGGTTGGATGAACACACAGACCTGGGCTGGGTAATCAAAGTGAGGTTGTTTGTTTAGGAAAAACAAAATCAAGAGTGTGGTTTGTGTGTAATCTGCAGAGAGCTACTGTCCTGTCAGACCCAGGTAACATGGCATATTGAAGAGGAAAAAGACAACTGGGGGAAAAATAGATAACATATATTAGCAAACTTTTCCCATTCAAGAATCTCTTTTCAACACATGCAAATATGCACAAACAGACAGTATCCTCTTGATGATATTTAAGATTTGTTATTTTTTTTTACCTAAAATAGATGTTTCAGATCTATTATTAGTACAACAAAAATAGTAAGAAAAACAAGCCTGTAAAGTTTAGCTTATGTCCATGTGTTTTTAAAAATTGTTTTATTAATATATACATGATGCCACTGTCTTTAGCATAACTTTAGCTGATGGGACCCTGAAAGTGAAATCTGCCAGGAATTTGCAGTAAAATAAAACTAACTAGGCTGAATACATCGTCCTTGAAAAATGCAGCAAAAATCTATAAAATTGATCTCTGTTTCATTTTGAATGCAGATGAATGAACATCTCATAGTTTAAACTTCCAAAATCTTGCTAGTCTGTTCAAGTAATGACATATTTCTAAATCCATATCAATAAATCTCCATAACATTTTATAAGATCAAGTCACAGCTTTAAATTTACTGAACAGAGGTACACTTTTACCCAAATTTCATTTATTCTCTTTGCAAAATATATGCTTGTAGACATATTTCAGGTGTGCATGGATACACACTAAATATGTTACAGTTGTATTTTTATATGACTTGTACAATCCTTAAAGAGACAGAATTCTTTCATCTGCAGTCAAGATCCATGAAGAGGCATAAAAGATTCCTAAAATGACTAGTACCAGTGCTGTGCACGTCTGTACTGAATTAAAAAAGCAAAACATTGGAAACTTGTTTTGAAAAATAATCCTATATAAGACATGCAGTATATTTCTAAAGGGATGACAGTACAGTTATATTTATTTTTGAAATGTTCCTAATATTTCCTTGAGTACTTATCTTACTAATGTAATCAAACTACTACTTACAAGGAAACATCGGATCTTTGGTTCTTTCCTGAAATACTTCTTGAAGTATATTTTGAAGGTAAATGTAGTGGAGTTTAAGCTGTGGTCTTAATTAAGAACTATAAAGTGGCATTCATATATCTCACTTAGAACCATTACACAGATCCAACTTTTTAGTGTTTCTTCAGTGATGACTTTTTAGTGACTTAAGTTCCTTCCAACTTGTGCTGAAAAACATGCAGTGAGCTGCTGAAAAATAACAAGAGGTTCTTCGAAGCACTTTACTACCTCCTTAAGGGGCTGCAGGGAGTTAGATAATCTAAAGGTAATCAGGTGGGTAGGAAAAAGGTTCTAAATAAAAATTTACGTGATAGAGAAGGAAATATTGGAATGTTGCTTTTAAATATCTCAAGGGAAAAATGAACATCCAACGCAATTCTGACCAAAAAATTCTGATTCTCAGTATTTAAAAAAAAAAAAAATATCTCATTACTTGTGACTACTTAGGTAATAGAAATAATGGTACTTAGGTAATAGAAATAATGCATTTCTAACCAGGCTAGGTTTCCATTTTTCATTTATGTAAGAACCTGAATCCATACATTTGTGTATCTGTAACTTAGTGACATTAGCTATCTGTTCATGAGCTCAGAGCTGTCCCTCAGTAGTTCTGTGAATGGGCTGAGGCTGCACAGTGGCAGTTTTGCAGAGAGTTGGCATTTGGCTTTCCGTAAATAACTCTTGCTTGTGTCACAGTTTCAACTGGAGATTCTTTGATCACATCAGATCAGAATATAGCCTTGACAAATACAACATATAAATCAGTATTTCACAAAATGGTCTGCATTTCCTGAAGCAAATATAAATATTACTGTTGGCAACTGGTGTAAACTCCACTGAATATGCCTTCAGGCGTGCCCTACAGAAACCTTCAGAATATTTGTTTAAATGTTGCTATTTCCCTTTCAATTAACTTTTTCATTTGTTTGTTTTAGCAAAGCCTGTAAAATCTTACAGCAGCCTTTGAATGAATGTTTAAATGTCCTCTCAGCAGTATTCACTGAGGTCTCATTTCAATACACCTGAAAACCTGACAGGATATACAAAAATGAGGTTCCATGTTGTTTATAACTTTCGCTTTTAAATACACCAGTTAAAAAAATTCTTATACCAGAACCTCACCTTTTAGATTCCCGGCCAGTGTTTGATATTTCCCCTTTTTATAAGGTGAAAAGATTTTCTTAAAACTTTCTGCAGCTGCAGCATTTCAAAGCAAGCATAAGAGCAAACAAAGGTGCAAACAGAGAAACTTTATGAGCACCACAGTCCCTGGTTATGTAATTAACTGGAAATACTTCAGAGCTTCAGGGACACCTGCTGCGTTCTCCTCAGATATTGCTGTTTCCATTAGTTTTCAAAATAGGAAGAAATGGTCAGCAGTCTCTGTGTCAAGTGGCAGGAAGTTTCTTAATGCAAGGACTAGATTTTGTGCTTGTCTTGCAGCAGTGTGTGCAGTATAGAGATGCCCCAGCAGGAAAGCTGCCATGGTAGAGGATGACCAGGCTTTCCCACGGCATAGGAGGAAGCAACACAGTAGAGACAGGTCCTGCATGTCCAGATGTGTGATGGGGGAAGAAGTCCCACTCTGTGAGTTGTACCAGCTGAGGCAGAAGGAGAGGATAGCAATGGATAAAGATATAAAAGATCAGTCCTACTGAAGGGTGAGGGCCTGGAAGGCATGTAGCTGTGTTAGTGCTGTTTGACTTTCTTTTTCTTTTGACACTTCCTTTGTAAGGAATGCTGCCAAAGGAAACATCTGTGAGGGAAAAAGATAAAAGAGGTGTAAAGACAATAGTGATTGATGCCCAGGTTAGCACCATCATTCCTCAAAGTAGCCTGGTAAGCTCTTCAATAACCAACAAAGTTTAACATTCGCTGCCAACCTTTCAATCAGCATAGCATTCTCAATACTGCATTGGGACCTCACTCATACTGAGAAAAGATTTGGACACAGGGATCCCTAACCTAAAACAAAAGAAGGGAGAGTTTCACTTCCTGATTTCAGGAAACTTCCTGCTATTTCTACCTTGGAAAGAACAAATTTAGCTGTTATACTATGTGTAACATATTCAGTGCAGTGGCATATAAATATGGGTAGACATAATAAATAAAGGTAGGCATATAAATAAGAGTAGACATAATTTTTAACAGCACTGTCCAGACTTCAAATGGCTTTACTGGAGGATTCATAGCAACGCAGAGACAAAGGATCTTACCTTTATCTACCAGGCACTCCTTATCCACAGATTGCTTTAGACCATTGTAGCTGTGGCAGTGCAACTAGCAGAATATTTTAATTCAGAGAGTACAATTTAATCTTTCCATGCCAAATCATCTTTGCTCAAACTTTCCCAGGAAATTTAGCTTGATATGGGCATCTGGTATTTCAGGCCTAATAAAGATTTAGCAGACAGAAGAAAACTGTGTCTTTTAATAGAAAGTTTTACCTAATTTTTAATCAAGACGATGTTATCAACCATGGCTTTCTAAGCATTTTAAAAAAGACAGAGTATCACAAGCCTTTGAAACAAAAAAAATACAAACTTTGGAAAGGTGGAAATATTTATGCAACAACACTATTTTTAAAGGCGATGTCCAAATAAACAACCATAACTTCAAACATACCAAGACTTACACCATATCCTAGACCATGAGATATTATTTCTGTTATGAACAATATTTGACATCTAGCAAAAGGAAAGAAATTCTATTCCACGTGAAAATAGAGCACAAATGTAAGAAGGAACTATTATTAGCCTGGCCTCCAGAGCAATATGAAGAACAGTCTGGAACGATGACCTAATTAATCTACACAGATATCACCTTCTGAAGAGTAAATCTACCAAAAAAGTTGCTAGGGTACTCCTGTATGGGAAACACTCATGAGCTTAGTAATGATCCCAGGTGGTTAATGAGCTAAGGAGATATTGCAGCTGCTTGATATTTCAGCGGACACGTTTCTGCACGGCCACAGGTGTATCTGTATTGGAAGAGGATATGAGCAGCTCTGTGTGTATCACAGCAAATGGCACAGACCATTCCTTACTGTATTCAGCTGTGATGAAATGGGTATCTCTCGTGGAGTTTCAGAGACATAAAAGAAACACTTCTCACATTATGCTCTCTTGTCTTTCATATAAGCACTCAGCTGGTAGGATTAATTCTATGTGTTTACAATTAGTAGAAACTCAGAGCCAGGTATTTCTGTCAGAATATGTCTAGCAAACTTGAAATATATCATTAAAGAATGATCATGTTGCCAATTTTCTGTCATTTTTTCAGGATTTTGGAATTCTGTGGGAAAGAAAAAGTCCAAGATTTCTATGAGATGGAACATTTTGTACTGCTTTTTCAGTTGATTTCAAAATGTTCTGTTATAAAACAAAATGAAAAAAACCCAACATGGCAAATTGAATGTTTCTATTTTCCATAATTCCATAATTCTCAAGTAGCAATCTGAATCTTCTTTCTTGACAATATACTACATTCAGTCAGAATTAAACAAAATTTGAAATCCTTTGAGAAAAATAAATACTTTTGTACACATATATACAATTTATGTGTCTATATTATTTATATGCAACTGTATATGCAACTATATATATTGTGATTTAACAAATCGAAATTTAGGTTCTTCATCTTTGAGTATTATGAGAAAAAAGGTGCTTTTTTTCCATCTCCTAGCTAGGAACTGCCAGGTTTGCCTTTAAGCCTCTGTGTTAGGTACTCAGCTGTGAATCAATTCACCCTGGGTTGGTTCCCTGGGGAGGAAAAAAAGATCCCTTTTGCCCACTCAGACCTAAACACTAGCCATTGAGAGTGTCTCCTGTAAGTGCACATAAGTGCACTTTCATGGAGTGGGAAAGCTGCCTTTGCTACCCTTGTAGAAATGAGAAGGCTGCAAGGAGAGAATAGAAAAAGCAAGAGCACCCATATCATCAACAGGACTTATGTGCGAGGCACAGAGATACTTCAGCCACCAGCACAGAATGACAACTCTGTGCCTCACAATTTGATGTGTCTTTCATGCTCCCCAGTGAGCTCACCCACACAGAATCTGAATATTTGGGCCAAACATTTCCAAGAGGTGAGTACTCAAAATCTGTGCACCTGCCTGAGGCCTCACTCAGTGTGCACTGGAGCCAGCACTCTGCAAAGGCACCCCAGAACAGCCTTCGTGCAGTCAGTGGGGGTTGCAGACCTTGATTTGGCCAGCACAGAAGTCCCTGTCCTTAAAATATCTTAAAAAAAATGTGAATCCACTTGCTTTGTCATAGTTGTGATATAAATTGAAATTGCTACAAGCCAAGCACATTCTGAGCTGGAATTTCAGCACCTCACTTATCTCAAGCAAAATGTAATACTGGCAGCTAAAAAACAAACATCTGCCAATTCAAATAGACTGTAGAAATAATGTTCTGAAACACAAACACCTTTTGACAGTTTAGGGAGTCTGGGCAGAGCTGGTAGCGACAAGTACAGCTGGGCTGCCCAATGTCTACCATTATAAGACGCTGTTTTAAGTAATTTATAAAACTTTGCCAACCTTTAACTGTTTGGGCTGAACTTTCCCAAACAAGGTATCTGTCTCAGGCTGACTTATTTTGGAACGTTTAATTGAAATGGTTCAATCATTTCCAAATAATTTAGAGAAAAGTGCAATATTACGTTCCTGCTAAAAAATAAATAAACGGTACAATTGCATTGCTGAGATTCAAGATACCTGTACTTTGGAAAGGGAACGTCACAACAGCCTCAGAATCCAGGACATGCCTTTTGCTGGTTCTGAAAAAGTCTGGATACATTTTGTCAAGACATAAACTTCTCAGAACTTTAGTTTGTTTTGTACTTTGTAGATACTTCCTCAAAACTAGTAGCTGAACTCCTGCGAGATCTCATTTTCATAGAGCACAATCCCACCCTCATCCCCTCCTCCAGCACAGCTGTGGCTGACTGCATGGGGAGGCAATTTCATCTATAACTAGAGCTCTGGTTAATTCCGGGTTTAGAGATCAAAGCCAACATTTTTCAGTCAGTCTCAAGGTGGGCAGCCACTAAGTTTCTATCCCACTGAGATCTCTGCAACAACCTCACTGGTCTTAAATGAAAAAAACATATGGGGCAGCTTCACAAGAATTTCAATCAGGTCCACTCTCAGCAGATCTCTATGGAGGAAAGACTACACAGACATATGCAGATGAAGCCAGTCACTTTACTTATACACTGTATTAGCCAAACAGATATCAGTACTCAGGAACAGGGGTGGATTAGCACAGAGATGTGCCCGAGCATGGGCCCAGAACGATGTTAATATTAAAGTAGCTACATGGTTCCCAGGTCAGAGATTGCATGTACATGTCCAGCTTGAAGCATGAACAGAGGAATTCAAGAATACTTTTACACAGCCATATGTTCCTATATTTCACATCATCTTTCCACACCCTACACTGTGTGTGAGTGTGGAAGTGACTTGAACAGAGGTCGGTAAGGATATTTGGCGACCTAGAAGTTGAAAAAGTCTTTAACCAATGTATTTGAAACAGAAGTATTTCAAATAAATTGCACCACGCACCGAAGGAGACATTTTAGGTTGTTTTCATGGCAGCATTAAAAAACATAATCTTTCCTCATTTAAAGGTTAATCTTGTTTGAATGTTTTTCTCTTTCCTAAATGATTTGTGTTCATATGACTTGTGATATTCTTTTATTGAAGCATCAATGTAATTTTGAGTTTTTTCAGTATGCAGAAATGCTTCAATTCAGCCACAGTTTATTATGTGTGGATCAGATATGGCTGGATTAGGTTCTGTGATTTACTATACTGGTACCAAATTAGACATTTCTCAGGGCTTCCTGCCAGTTTCAAAATAAATGACTCTGAAGTTGTTTTCCAGTTTTATTTTGAAAAGAGATGAGTGAAACCACTGAAATACCATCTTGCAGAGTGTGTGAGAAAGGTTTGACTTCTTTGGCACCTTCTCTCTGTAGATCATAAAGAACCTCTCTAAAATCATGAAGTTCTCTATCTAAATAGCCTGTAAAGTAGAAAAATGTGGCCTCTAGTCTTTCCTTACAAGAATAATCATAATAAATCTTCTTTGAAGATCCACACAAAGACAATGTGAGGTCTTACCTCTTGGTTACCACCACTGTCACCACACTACCATTCACCTGAAAAATGTAAATCTAGTGATTTACAAGACAGGAAAAATGTGGATTTATTGTGTGCAACATAGCTCTGCTGTAATGGTAGTTGTCTAGTAAAAGTGTGAGATTACTTGGATATAGCATGGCACAACACGACAGGTAGTAATTTATGTCAAATGGCACTAGATGGAAGAGGTCAAACGTAAAATTTTGCTTCTGGAGTCTGTTTTGATATTTAATTAATAGTTGAGACAGGTGGGACCTACAAACGAGTGACTCTTCTGGTCTGGCACAAAACCAGAAATAAACAGGTTTTGGGGAGACTGCTAGCAGTCACATGACCTGAAGGTGTTTGAAGGTGTTGTTTAGAGGCATCACTTGCTTCATTAACATTCATTAACATAACTAAATCACAGACTGTAGGGTGTTGATGAACTTCATTTACACAAGTTCATATAATTACAGATTTTTTGGTACTGATTGCTGTTTTGAAGCTGTTGCTCTCAGGGAGAAGAGTCAGAAAAGGGAGAAAAAGGGGAGAAAAAGTTCAGCTAAATGGCTCATAACTGAAGGGCAAGCTAGGCATAAGGGGACAGAGACATCTCTGTGTGTTAGTTTTCTCTAGTGAGCTGAAGAGCTAGAGATGTGTATAAGGAATGGAAACTATTTGCAGGCCACTCCAAAGAAAACCAATAGAGGAGAGAAGACCCTCAGCCTTTTCTTTAGGTGGATCCTCTGCCAAAGCCCTCATTGATGTAAGTAGACTGGGAAAAAGTGGATGTATTCTGCTACTTAAAGAAGAAGAGAACTTTAGAGGACTTGGCTCTAATACAGTCTCTGTACTGCAAATAACTGAGCAGAACAGGGTACATGTAGGATTCACACGAGCTGCTGGGATCAACAGCTACTGGGAAGCCTTTGCCAATGTCTTAAAAAGGAAACCTGATCATGGTGCAGAGGAACAACTTACTATGTACTGCTTTGTGTTGTGCAGCTGGAGCCCAAGCCAAGCCTTTGAAAACAGAACTACAACGTTTGTAAAAATTCAATGTCAGCATTATAGAGAACAGACCAAAGTATTAGCTTTGCAGGGTTTGTGCAAATCAGGACTCTCTCATATGAAAAGCAGTTTATCCCTGGAGGAGAAGACACCAAGTGGTTGGATTTTTAGCCTAACATTCCCCCTCAGTTACTCTCTTTTTAGAGGTTCTATGCAATCTCTATTTTCTCCAAGATCACAAGGTTTAGCATCTGCTTCATCTATCCACACCACCAACACAGCCAACCTCTGCTGTGTCTGCTCCAAGCTACCTCCGAAATACTCAGGATACTCTTCCAAAACATGAACTGGCATTTTCCTGAGTGTAGGAGCACGGTAGGAAAGAAATTACAACTTTAAAAACATTGTTTTTCCCTAACCATATTAAGTAAGACAAAGAGTGTGTCATACTAGGAACCCACAGTAAAGAAACAGTAAGGACAACCTTTTGCCTTAGGTGCAGTATGTGTAGGATCACAAGATTGCTCATGATGCTCTCATCATTCCTCCAACATTTTGAGATCTTTAGTTTTCAACAGACATTATAAGGTACTTTTTTAATGTCTAATTTTGAAAAAAAAAAAAAAATGAGGTATGTGCTTATTTGAAGCAGTTGCTCTAGCCTTCCCCCAGTCATGAAAGTGTTTCAGCACATGTTTGGATTTGAACAGTTTCGTGATAAGCATAGGTTTCAGTGATTTATGGAACAGAAGTCTTATAACTTAAGCACGGTACAAGGTTAAAAATCTGTCTGATATGCAAATATTATAGATATATCAAAGAAAACTGTAATGACTGCATGGGATAAGCATTAACTGAAAACTGAGATTTTATAGATATTGATTAAAAAGAAAAAAGTGAAGTAGTTTCTTAAAAGTTAGGCACAGTAAAGTCAAGAGAGAGATATAAAATATCAAGTTCCTAGTGGTTGACCCTTTTATTTTCCATGACTACGCTGGCAGCAAAAAAACCCCAAACAGAAAGAAGAATTACCCTGGCATATTTCTTCTGAGCAACAAGAAATGTATTCCATCCCACAGAGCCCAAATTCACTGGTGAGGAACTGACAAACTGAAGGAACCAACACTAATCAGAAAAAGCATGCAGATTTGTGCTAAAGAGCTTCATAAGTAACTGAGTGGATGAATTATTTATTCAAAATTTGATCTCTCATGCCCTTACAAAAGTAACTGTCTTAATAAAACCATTGTGCATATTGAAAACAAGCTCACATTAAAAAAATTAATGTTATACCTAGACTTAAATAAGACTTTAATGAAATGTACTTTTATGCCTCATATGTACCCCTTCTAATGGTGAATGTTAAGTAATATATAAGGGTTTATCAGAATGCTAATTAGTGGCAAGAAATAGAGAAAGAAAAACAGAATGTTTGGAATGAACATAGAAAGCAAACAGAAAGGAGAGAAGTTTTATCTAACTAATATGCCAAGGGGACGATCATCAGGGGAAGTTACGCATGAATATTGAATATTTTAGAATTTCCAACCTTTAATGCATTTCTCAATCCAAATATAATTAAACTGCTTCATGTTTTCCCTTTCTTTCAGAACTTAAATAAGAAAAAGGAAAAAAAATTCAGTTAGGTTTGCAGAGCTTTTAAATTGCTCAAGAATTCAAGTAGAATTATCAAAAACCTCAAGACAAATGTTTATGACTGAAAACTGTTCATTGAGTTATCAGAAAATTAAGCAATCCACCCTCTTCTCATTTTGTCCATATTCAGCATATCCTCACATTTTCTTACCAGTGTTACTAAATTTTACTAAATCAACCCTTTTTTTTCAGGAATAAACTTTCAAGCCACAATTGTTTTGTGTTTATTTTAGGATTTCTGCCCTTTTTTATCAAGTAAATTATTATTTGATTCCAGAAAGTACAGCTTCTCATTGCTTACTCATTGCTATCATTCAACAATCAAGTTTATAGTTTTGGTGCAGTGGGGTCTAAACTTGAAAGTGAAGCACAACAAAAAAAAACAAAACCAAAAGACGTGCAAAACATCAAAATTAAAGCTTCTCACTGTTTTTCATGCTGCAGCAACTAAAAGAATCCATGACGGAAAATAGATGCATAGAAAATATTTTTTTTACTAGTCCTTTTTATTTTAGCCATTAGGTAAGGATTTTCAAAAGTGAATGAAGCCATTGTTGACCTGCCAATATATTTCTGGGTTGGGTTTTTTAAATTTGATTTTTGGGGGGGATGTTAGTAAAGACTGGGCAGAGAAGAAGTGTTCAGGATGAAAGCACATAGCTTTCAAAAACAGGAGAACAATCTGCTCATATATAAACACAGTGGGTCCTTTCCACAAGAGTAAAGGTACAATAAAAGAAACAAAACAAAGAAATTGTTACTCAGCTATGAGAATGCCACCCACTAAGTCAACCAAGCAGCTCTCCCCAGCATAGATCTGCCCCCCTGACAATCTGTCCCTGTGTTAAAAGGATAACCTTGGTAAAAAAATCTAAACTCTATCCTCCACGGTGCATGAACATACACAAACCAGCTATTTACAGATGTTGGAGGAAGTCAGTGACAATGTCCTGAAAAGGTATGTTATAAGTCTCGCCAGGTGGAATTTCTGAAGAGCTATTGGACAAATTCTTGAGAGCAGTCAGAGCTAGTCTGCACCACCCAAGTGGCATCTGTGGTCACAAATCTGCTACATATTGCTGGTCAGGAGCCCTCTGCTGCTAAAAAAACACACTTTCCTCACATATCCACATCCCTGCCAGGTTCCTGTTACACTTCTAGCATGCAGCCTGGCTGGGGCAGTGCTGCTGTAGAGACATCTTGCTCAGTCACAAGCAGTTGTTTGTAACATCGACTAGTCTTGCGTCTGGGACTGAGCTTCATAAAACCCTGACTGTCTGATCGGCTTCCCTCTCTCTGGCAAATGTAAAGCAATTGATGAAGAAGACACTGTCACCCTCTGTTTCCTCATTATCTCTCTGTCAGAGGTAGCTGTAAAGGGTAATTCCTGGTCACATCAGTCTTACCCAGAAACAGACCTTCCAGAGGGCTAAAAGGAGGAGGGACAAAACCCGCTCTTGTATTGAAGAAGCTTTCAAGGTATATAGACTGGATGGCATGGGGACCCATCCAAAATTTTTAAAAATTGTGGGCACAAATTTTTGACATCTTTTTTTTCCCAGTGCCCCATGGTCTCCATTACTTCTATTCAAGCTTACTGGAATTTTTTTATGGGATTATCAAAACACGTTAAAAAGCAGCCCAAACAATTCTGGGGAGAGAGTACACTAGAAAACTAGAACTCTAACTAGAAAATTTAGATTAACACAAATCTAAAATTTAAAGGTTGGGCAGTACTCATTCATGGTATTTTACTAATGCTCAACTACATGAGCTTAGACAGTCCTGGGATAATTTTTCTGAGCAAAACACCTATGCCATACCTATACATACTTGCCATATTTGCCATCTTTGCAAATAATAAGGATCAGCTCTTAATTTTAGAGGAACTTACACATCTCTGTCAAATTTATAAACCTATGTGAGTGCTTGAATCTTCAATACACATTGTATTGAAAAAGTGGAGAGCACTGAAAACAGATATGGTTTCTCGTTCTCTTCTCCACTCCAAATTCTGGATGGTCTTCCACACTGGTCTTTATTGTGACATGCAGTGGTAAAAATTAGGTAGAAGCAAGGCAGCCAAGCCCTGGCAATATTGACTATTGATCCAGCTGTACAGAGTCGGATTACTTGGAAAACAACCCTTCAATTTTTCACTCCAGTGATGCTGCAGGGCAGTTGCTTTTAGGATCATTACCCTTGTCTGTAAAATAAAGGAATGTGAGAATGTGTTTGAGTAAATTCTGAACCCATTTGAACTTTGTGGGTTTGAAAGTTAGTCCTAGAGTCAAATCATTGCCTTCCAAGCACACATCACCTCCACAGCTAACCAGGGTATTCACACCTAGACTGTGGTTTAGCTGTTCCATAAATCATCCATAAATCACCATAATGCTGTAATGAGTGCACTGAGAAATACCTATGTTGCCAACACCTTATCACATGAGAGTTGCTTTAAGAGAGGAAAATCCAGTAGGCATGTTTCCTTATTATTCTAACTGGCAAAGAAATAAATGCCACTGATGCACTAGCAAGGGATGCCAGAACCCTGTCTCTTTAGCAAGGCAATTCTGCAGTAAAGAATATGGGCACTTATGCAGGGTTTGTATAGCAGGAGCTTTAAGCTTAGGGGCAAAAACAGAGAAACAGAGAACAGCCAGAGGCCAACTAGTGTTCAACTTGTCCACACTTATGAGTTTTCCTCTCGTTCCTCTGTTCAGCTGTATTCTAAACAAGAAAGAAAAGCCTCATGAAAGGTACGAGTGGTCTTAATCCATGAAAACTGCAATGCAAGTAGCAAGACTGTGGGCAGGCCATTAATGACAAGAATCATGAGAAACAAAAGTTGTGGGAACATTTTGATTGATCAAAGTTAAATAAGGAAACATTTTTCCTTTCTTTTTTTTTCATATCTAATTACTGTTAACAGCCTCTGCAATGGAACAGTCTTTTCCCTTTGCTCTTTAAAGAAACCAATGAGATATGACTTTTTTTTGAGGATTACTGCCATGACTGAGAATTCAGACTCCCATATCTCAACAAACCAGATCGTCCAAGTCTGATTTTCACTGGATATTTGATTTTTTTTTTTTTTGAGAGGACATCACTGCAGAAGGCACATTCCTGAAACAGATACCTTGAAATAGAAAAAAAAATATGAAAGGTATTGAAATAAAAAATAAATTGGTAGAACTGAGGGGGATTAACAGTGAATTGTAAACAGCCAACAACATATACGCAAGTATAGGAAGCATACTTGATGGAAATGAAACTTGGATAAGATCTCAGTTTCAGAAAACACCACAGCATGATTCTGAGACTGCACTGGCTTAACTTCTGAAAAAAAGTAATAAAGAAGACTAAATAAGGAAAATCAAAAAGAAAGGGAAAAGAGAGAAAGGAAAAAATGCCAAAAGAAAGCAAACTTCAGGAATGGAGGAAGTCTGTCTCAGACAGCAAAACAGGCCTTAAAATGAAATAAGGAAAATATTTAAATTGTCTTCCCAGTCTCAGGTATACTGAGCACATGGAATGTCCTCAGAGGAAGGAAAGAGTGGCTCTCAAGATACTAACTCTGGCTCAAGAAGTTGTTGTTTTAGACCAGTGACTGTTGGAAGGTGGAAGGTATGTCAGACAACAATCCCTCTGTGTTCACCCTATCTGTTATATTCCTTCCCCAAGCATTTGCTGTAACCACTCTCAGAGACAGATTACGAGACAATGCAGACCTTCAGTCTGACCCTGTGCTGCACCTCTCAGCTTTTAAGACAAAAAAAGCGATGCATGAAATAAACTCAAGAAGCAAGGATTTAAACACAAGTGGTCATAGTGTCTAGATATTTGGATCTATTAAGAAGTGTGTGATCAAAAGCCAAATCCCTGCTGAGGAACCAAAATTGATGAGATCGGTCCAGACACAGGGCTCTGATTCAGCTCGGCTTTCACACTACAAGTTGTAAAGTAATTCATCACTGAAGAAACCCACATATTTGTATCACATTAGCAGATATTTCCCATGAATAAAGGAAGGGATTTTATTTTGTAACTTTCCTTCAAACATAAGAAGTCTCAGAGTAGTCTCTAGTCCCCCATAAAATGAAGAAAAAAGATTAATTTTCAATTTATGCAATCAAGCATAACAAATAAGGTAACAGATTTTCCAGACGTCCAGAGCTCCAGAGGCACTATTACCATGACTAGGCTGCCCTCTCTTGTACAGAGGGAAATCTACACCTGAATTTTGTGTTTCAGAGTTAAAAATACATGAGAGGCTGCTGTGCTCTGTACAGAAGGGAAGATATAAAAGGTGCATTCTCAATCCAGGACTAATCAAATGAGACTACGGTGTTATTATGTAAAGCTGATTTAATATACTAATGATGTTTTCAGAAAATATTTTATTTCAGGCATTTAATCTCTGCAGGTTCACCAGGCAACACGTGATTTTGTCCTTGCAGGCTGCACAGTTTATCTGCAAAGCCTGCCTACCTCAAATAGAGAGGCTTAAAATATACCCCAGAGTTCTTTGTGTTTCTACTTTACAGGGAGACTGGAAGATCTCAACTTGAACTGCCTCAGTTGTACTTCCCTTAGCCTAGCTCCAGTCCCTCCATACAACCCCCTAGTCAGCCATGACTCTTGCTAGAAATCTGCTGAATCCTCAACCCTTCTCTGTGCAAAGTAACACCCCATAAATTGAGGGATTTCCCCTTTTCTTCTGCAACGCTTTGGTTTTACTTGCTGTACAATAGCAATTCAGAGACTAAAAAGACCCCACAACAGTAAATATATCTGTTTGGACATATTTAAATTCTTTCTGAAAAAAAAGAAGTAAAATTCACTTTTTTCCTTCTTAGGTCAGATGAGATGATAATTTCTATAGTGATTTCCTACACCTTTTCTCTTTATGTCTTAAATTTTGTCATGTAGGTAAAATTCTTCCCACCTAGTTGGAGATACTGGACAAACAGGGTATACTAAGAATTTTCTTTTACTAGTGATAATTTCTTTAGCTTTCAACTAGCTTTATGTTGGGAAGAGTAAATTGTTAGGGATCACATCTAACAGCTTTTCCTCTGTGTAAGTATATGATGCATTATGACCTCTATGTCTTGTACCTTCTTCTCAGTTACCTCACTTTCATTAGTCTCCTGGCTATTGACTCAGCATTTCCTATAATCCTTAATTTCATCCTAAAAGCTGGTAGATGGACTGAAGAGGATTTCAAGTATTGTTAAAAGTTAAAATGGCTGCTCTTTAGGCAAGAAGCAGCCAGAACAAGCTAATAAATCTCGTGTTCCAAAAATAGGCTTTGTGCTCCTCAATGAAGACCAGAAACATGAGGCATATAAAAGAATCCCCTAGCAAAAATCCTCTGAATAATTCAGACGAGAATGGGAGGTCCTATTAGATGGTGGGGTTTTTTTGTTGTTTGTTTTGGTTTTTTTTGTTTTGTTTTGTTTTGTTTTGTTTTTGGTTTTGGTTTTGGTTTTTTTGCTGTGATGATCAGCACAGCTGAGTGAAGCACAGGGGCAGAAGGTATAATACATGAGACACAGATAAGTAGAATAGCAGAGCTACAGCGTGGGCAGTGAACTAAACCTTGACTTTACAGCAGAGTTACAGCATAAGCAGTGAACTAAACCTGGACTTCACACCCCAAAATGCCTGGCCAGCATGGCTGTGGAAACTTGATGGTAATAGGTCTTCAGTGGACTACCTCCCACCTTGAACCATGGGAGCCAGAAAGGAATCCCAGTTCCCTCCTTGGTCTTCTAAGGCAAAGAATGCAGTCTAAATCTAGACTTACTTTGGGAAAATATGAATAAACCCAGCAAAAACTGCAGTGACTTGAGCCTTCTCACCGGGAAAACAGTTCCCCATACACATGGCCCTTCATTCTCCCCAACAACAGTGTCAATTAATGTTCTGTGTGGCAAAACATTTACTTTAACCACCCTGCTCGCAATTAGCAATGTCTATTAATACTAGGCATCTGAGACCTGCAGGGTTTGAGTAAAAAGTGCCAGGGCTCAAGTGTTTATGAGCAGTTCATATACAGCAGGAAATTTCTTGTTTTTCTTGAACGGTTGCCCTGTCTGTACTTGCAAAAAACTGCATGGTGAATAGTCATTATCCAGTTTAATAGAGATGTGGGCTAAAATTTCTGCTACCTGGTTTTACACATAGGCTGTGGTTAGAGGGGAAAACAGAGAAAAGTCTTATTGCTTACATGTTGGTATGTAATTTAAGAGAAAGCAAGAAGTTTGAATAAGTCACTCTGTGTCTACCAACTTGAAGTAGGCTTTTCAATTCTTTGCAATGCTATGGATTAGTGGTAGATGGGAACAAATCCTGCAGATCCTACCATCATCAATTTTTAAGGCAATTCAAATGCTACTCTTAAAAATAAATTTTTCCTTTCACATATATATTTAATTTTGATTGCCAGTATGGATTTTTGTTCTGATAGTTTCATTTTGCAACACAAATGCCTAAAACAGAGGAGCTTTTTCTCCTCCCTTTCTTTGTGTTATATATTTTAGAAATGGCTTCCATACCTTCCTATTCTCTGCATTTATGACAATTCCGAAGTGTTGGGTTTCATTCAAAATGAGAATGAGTTGATTCTAATTCAGCAGGAGCAAAATCACTCCATCACTTACCCTCTTTAACCCTATGCTCTACTCACAGGACCACAGACACCTTACGAAGACAGCCATCAGCATTGTACTAACAATTTGGTATATCATTATGCTGTCTGTTCTCTCATAGTTTCAAGTCTGTATTTTGAGTTTACTAACAGACCTGCTTAGGAATTAGGGAAGTTAACTGAGTTCAGTGCACAAGACTCAGGGTAATTTACTACAGAGCAAAAAGCCCCTTAGAAAAAAAAAAAAAGGCAGAAACTGAAAGCTTCCTGAAGAGTGAGACAGTGTATTTCTAACTCCATTTGATAAAATTCAACCCTTCATCTAGAGATCTATCTACACACTATAGATAGAACCTATATGGAAAAAGGATTTACTATAGTCTTTTTTTTTTTTTTTTTTTTCAAATTTCTCTTTAGCTTACTTCTGGGTATTTAGAGTCAGTCCACTTTGATTATTTAAAAGTTTATCATTCTTCATATGCAAAAATCCAGGGACAGTTTTATGTCCCCTCAAGCTTCAACAATATTCACGTTAACTGTTCTTCAGTGCGGCCACAGATACTGAGAGGTTTTTTGTTTTCTAACAGCCTGGATGGAATGAGAGGCCCTGATTTGCTGGAGCACTAAGTAGTCCCCTCATTATTACAATCACTTATGTACATGAGAATCTTGTAGTAATTCTATAGAAATATTTTTTTTTCTGTTTCAAAGAGCACCAAACAGAAACTGATAGAGGCAGAAATCCGTTTCAAATTGGTGAGCACTTATAGCAAAGCCAAAAAATATGAAAAGTGATTTAAGAGTCTCAATGTATCAACCTGCAGGACACAAGTTTTCTTCCATAGAAGAGCTCAGCACAAGAAAGGTATTAAGCTATTGGACAGCATCCAAAGGCGGGCAACCAAGATGATGAAGGGCCTTGAGGGGAAGCTTTATGAGGAGCAGCTGAGGTCACTTGGTCTGTTCAGCCCGGAGGAGACTGAGGGGAGACCTCGTTGCAGTCTACAGCTTCCTTGTGAGGGGAAAAGGAAGAGCAGGCACTGATCTCTTCTCTGTGGTGACCTGTACAGGACCCAAGGGAATGGCTTGAAGTTGTATCAGGGAAGGTTTAGGTTGGATATTAGAAAGAAGTTCTTCATTCAGAGGGTGATTGGGCACTGGAACAGGCTCCCCAGGGAAGCGGTCACAGCACTGACCCTGACGGAGTTCAAGAAGCATTTGGACAATGCTCTCAGATACATGGTGGTACTCCTGGGGAGGGTCCTGTGCAGGGCCAAGGAGTTGGGCTCAATTACCCCTGTGGGTCCCTTCCAAGTTGGCATATTCTGTTGTTACAGAGAGGTTATTCACATTTAGAGAACATAATAAAAAAAAAATTAAAAATAAAATTAAAAAAAAAGAAAGAAAAACAAGGAAATGGTAAAAGGAAAAAGAAAGAAGGAAGGACGGAAAGAAGGAAATTTGTTTGATGCATTGCCAAAAAAAAAGAACATTTTTAGACACTGCAACATGCTGATGCAAATTTATATTGTGTGTTCACTACTTAGAAGGGAAAGCAAACCCTGTTTTCATGTCTGTGCAGTCAAAAATTGGACATAACACTTCTTTTTTTTTTTTTTTTGCTAAAAGAAAAAAAACCAGTAGTATGGGAAGGCATTTACATTGTCTAGGAAGAATTTACTGGGGCACAGATTACTTGTATTCATTTGCAGCTTAGAGGTGCAAATGGATATCTTCTTCACTGACCAAACAGGCATCAGTTATCTCCACAAGGCTGGATCAGAACCAACACTTGATGGCCATGAGGGCAACTGGTAACTGGTGCAACTTCTCCTGAATCATATGAGAAAGACAGGATTTATACCTACTGAAGAAAGCAGGAGAAACAGGTGGAAGAAAGATCAACCTCAAATTCATGTTTATTATTCCTGGCAGACCGCAGGGGGCTCTGGGTATCAGTGCCTTAGGGTAAGTGGGCTGACGATTAGTAAAATAGCTGGGAAAGGACAAGAGGAGGACTTATGTATTTCTTCCATACACCCTGGGAGTAGTGAAAAATAAAACCCCACTTTCAACCTCTGTTTCCCTGTTTTCAACCTATTTTTCCCCTGCTACAAAGTTCCTGGACAGCATATAGTAGCAGGTGAAGGAGAAACTTTGCGAGCAAAAAAAATAAAATCAAGGTCTATTGAAAACAGGTAAACCCAGAAGCCTGGGATGTATGATCTGACATAAGTCACATATTTTTAATAGCCACTTCAGCAATTGCAAAAGGTGGTGGTGGATTTGTCATCCTTGCTATATTCAGGTGGGGACCAATTCCTCTCTGGAAGATAGGCTTTGGTCAAACTAAAGTCTTGGAAATAGAAGTAGGAAGGAGCTTACGATTTATGCAGTCAGGTGAGAGATGCTAATGTGTATTTTGTCAATGAAAACTGTTTAAAGGTGAAAAAAATGGCAAGAAAATTCAGACCCAGTTTAAGTACAGACTGGATAGATAGTTTTTTACCCTGGAGTTTGGAGAGTGAAAATGGTTTTCCTTTTGAGATTTTCCTCCTTCCCTGAGTGAAAACTATTTCTAAAAGGAAAGATGATTACAGAGGTAAAGAAAAATATTCAGAAGTGTCTTAAGCTACCAGAGAATAGAAACTGCAAGCAAACATATAGTAAAATGTGAGAATGTATAGAAAAAAAATTGGCTTATTCTTAGAAACAATCTACATTGATACAAAAGGCACAGGTATTTGGCTGAAACAGCTTTTCTCTCCAGCTTTAGCAACAAATATTTTCCATCTTAACTTATCCATGGTCTACAAGAATCTGGCACATTCTGCTCTCCAAAGACACTATTACAATTAAGGGTCTCTTAAATTTCTAGCAAAGACAATATGGATAAAACTGCACCCTTCTCTCTGAAGGTGGATTTTGATGTACAATGGCAGGTGTTCTGAGAATCTTAAATTGTCATAACCATAATTCATCAAATAAGTGGAAGGCTCGGGTATCAGAATAGTACT
>NW_020956127.1:147066-168617 GCF_003031625.1 Empidonax traillii | reverse complement strand
GGAAGGCATTTACATTGTCTAGGAAGAATTTACTGGGGCACAGATTACTTGTATTCGTTTGCAGCTTAGAGGTGCAAATGGGTATCTTCTTCACTGACCAAACAGGCATTAGTTATCTCCACAAGGCTGGATCAGAACCAACACTTGATGGCCATGAGGGCAACTGGTAACTGGTGCAACTTCTCCTGAATCATATGAGAAAGACGGGATTTATATCTACTGAAGAAAGCAGGAGAAACAGGTGGAAGAAAGATCAACATCAAATTCGTGTTTATTATTCCTGGCAGACCGCAGGGGGCTCTGGGGATCAGTGCCTTAGGGTGAGTGGGCTGAGGATTAGTAAAATAGCTGGGAAAGGACAAGAGGAGGACTTATGTATTTCTTCCATACACCCTGGGAGTAGTGAAAAATAAAACCCCACTTTCAACCTCTGTTTCCCTGTTTTCAACTTATTTTTCCCCTGCTACAAAGTTCCTGGACAGCATATAGTAGCAGGTGAAGGAGAAACTTTGCGAGCAAAAAAAATAAATCAAGGTCTATTGAAAACAGGTAAACCCAGAAGCCTGGGATGTATGATTTGACATAAGTCACATATTTTTAATAGCCACTTCAGCAATTGCAAAAGGTGGTGGTGGATTTGTCATGTCTTGCTATACTCAGGTAGGGACCAATTCCTCTCTGGAAGATAGGCTTTGGTCAAACTAAAGTCTTGGAAATAGAAGTAGGAAGGAGCTTACGATTTATGCAGTCAGGTGAGAGATGCTAATGTGTATTTTGTCAATGAAGATGGTTTAAAGGTGAAAAAAATGGCAAGAAAATTCAGACTCAGTTTAAGTACAGACTGGATAGATAGTTTTTTACCCTGGAGTTTGGAGAGTGAAAATGGTTTTCCCTTTGAGATTTTCCTCCTTCCCTGAGTGTAAACTATTTCTAAAAGGAAAGATGATTACAGAGATAAAGAAAAATATTCAGAAGTGTCTTAAGCTACCAGAGAATAGAAACTGCAAGCAAACATATAGTAAAATGTGAGAACGTATAGAAAAAAAATTGGCTTATTCTTAGAAACAATCTACATTGATAAAAAAGGCACAGGTATTTGGCTGAAACAGCTTTCCTCTCCAGCTTTAACAACAAATATTTTCCATCTTAACTTATCCATGGTCTACAAGAATCTGGCACCTTCTGCTCTCCAAAGACACTATTACAATTAAGGGTCTCTTAAATTTCTAGCAAAGACAATATGGATAAAACTGCACCCTTCTCTCTGAAGGTGGATTTTGATGTACAATGGCAGGTGTTCTGAGAATCTTAAATTGTCATAACCATAATTCATCAAATAAGTGGAAGGCTCGGGTATCAGAATAGTACTACAAGCACAACAGAAAAAAAAAATCCCTTGGCTTCTAAATTTCTGTAACTCATAGAGTCTTTTGTTCTTAAAGTTGCTTTATAAGAGGATGGAAACCATAAGGAAATAAATCTAGTTGTCTGTCTGTGGATTAAGACCTGGAATGTGCAAACAAAGGATTTTTTTATGTCTTTGAACATTTGAAAAGCCACATTCCCCTAGATGCCAATCTCTGAGTAGCTGAACACTTTATCTACATTGATTTTTTTTTTTTTACTGCTGTGTAATGTATTTTTAAAATATTCTTTCCTGTATGTCAAATAGGGGGTAAAATGTTTGGACATATGCCTTATTTGAAAAAATAGAAGACATATATTATTATATTATTATGTTTTACCAAACTTATGGGTCAGATAAAAAGGAAGGATGGAAACTGTACTGGTTCAGACTGGCAATTCAGCTCAATGTATTAAAACAGAGCATTATACAGTGTGATTCAGTGTGTTTTGCTGATATATGCAGACATTATTAAATTTTAACCCCATTATCTTAAGTTCCTATTTTGAAAATGTCCTGCTTTTATTAGGAAAAACTGTTGAAATTTATTTTGGGATTTTTTTATTTTATTCTTTTTCTGAGTTTGCTGGGTTTTTTTCTCCTGAATGTTGGGGTAGTGAAACTTAGTATCAGCTAGTATTTTAAAACTCAGTAAGTGTCAAAAATAAAGCATGTTCCTGTGTGCAGTGGTGTAAAACTCGCATAAATTCAGACAGAAAAGCATTACATCAAGCCATGAAGTGTGTATTGAGTGAGTTGCATGATTTAGCCTAACTCAGCAAAAAAACAAAGCTTTTTTTATGATAGGTTTTATGAAATGACAAAATATGAACATTGGAGTGTTGAGAACTGGCCCCTTACAAGATAGCATTATACTCCCCTTCTTTGCTTCAATTTTTCCAAACTTAATAAAATAAGAACAAGTGATTCCTCGGGCTAATTACTTCAATCCCAGTTAAATTTCACATGCTGGTTGTGCCATTCTTTCCCGCATTGCCTAAATGAATTTTTCTTAAAAGATACTTTTTGTCACCACAAATTCAGTCTCCTCAGAGAAATGGCTTCACATTAAGTGCCCTTTGACATAGTGAACCGCTGGACATAAAGGATTGCTCTAGGTACAAATGAATGTGAAAAAAATTGCTGTTCAGCTTAAAGAGGTCATATGAGTGCATTATGTTTCTAGCACAGTTTGATTTGAACACATTGTCTACATGTGCTCATGCAGGTCCATATGCCTGGCACATCAGCCACTTGGAGCTGCTGATAGGCAGTTTCACTCAGTGTCATCCTTTGACTCCAAGGAGAAGCTTGTTAATGCATCCCTTCCTCCCACTGCCCCAGCAAGCCAGGGGAAAGCTGGACCTCACACCTCCACTGTGGCTTTATGATGTCCACCTCTTGGACAGCAGCCACATGATGTTCTTAACCATGAGTTCCCTTTGTGCTACCACATTTTGGAGGTGTTGCAGCTTGGCAGTATCACTGCTCCTGACTCACAAGGCATGAAAAGGTATATGCAGGTTATGTCTGCCAGGCATAAATAGCAAAAGTGGAGTGCAACTGAACTTGAACTGCACACCTACAAAGTGTCAGGAAATTAATTTACATTATTGCCAGTCACTTAGACATATTAAATCTGAACGTATGAGGTGGTTATTGCTTGTTGAAAACTGTCCTTTCAAAAAGTTTTGCTTTTATGCAAGTTCAACGCTCTTTGTATGTACCTGAAGCCAATCCTACTGCTTTTTAAAGGATACTTTTGACAGCCAACAACAGCAGCACTATTGAGTAAAATATTGCAAGTCCCGAAGGAGAAAGGAGAAAAGCCTTTTCTGCTTTAAGGAATGAGACACCAGGGGAAAAAGAATGTCATATTACTCAAATAATGACATCCAAAATATATGATCAGATTAGGAAGGAAACTATGGCAAGTCATGAGAAGTAGGTTTGGAGGGCTTCAGTTTCTCTGCAAATGATCTTAGCTGCTATCTAAATTATAAACCTAAAATTAGAAGGTGTGCATATTGCCTATAGCTTTCAAAGGAAATATATTGCCTGGTATCAGTTGACTGGAAACTGTTAATCCACAGTGTAAATTTAAAATTTTCTGTTTCAAAGAGCTTTTTTTTTTTCATAGAAGCATAAAAATTTCAGTGACAAGCTTTGGTTTTGTTTGGGTTTTTTTAATTCTTACTGATTTGACTGAGAAATACATGATCTGAAGCACAAAGGGCTTCTGAAACATTCTGGGATAAGAATTTCTTGTAATTGTTTCATCAGTTTGGCTATGCACAGGTAGAGTTTATATTCTGAAAATCTACTGAGTCAAAGGCACTTTCAGCAGTCACAGTTCTAGGATGTTCTACTCTTAAAGAACTCAGCTGGGATTACACAGTTTATATCTTGAATATCATACCTATAAACTTTCTTGGTCTTTTCTTGATTTCTTGGATTAAAAATTAAAAGAATAAAGATTCAAATGAGCATTTAATCCTACAATAGGATTTATTACAGTGTCAGAACGATTGCTTCAAGCAAACTTAAATACCAACATATGTAAACAATCACTGCTGCGTTTATCTGATGGATCATCCCGAGTTATAAGAATTTACTCTAGGATAAAATGTGCTTTTACCCGGAGGTCCACTGCAGATGGTAACATAGAACAGAGACAGAGAGACTGGAAGTGGGAGGAACTGTGTGTCAGAGACAGGGGACTCTGCAGTGATACACTGATTTGGAAGCAGTATACTCTGTCCCTCCACAGGTGAAAGCTGGTCTCTTTTTTCAATCACAAGAAACCACCTAAGAAAACTGGAAAGAAAACAATTCCACATTTTCTCAGACATCCCTAGTTATCAGTGGACCAAGGCAAACAAGATCTAATGAGGCAGATGAGAAAAGGGGGCTTTGTACATCCTGATTCATCTTCCAGACAGGGCAACCCAGGTTTTCACCTCTGAGTCTTTCATAGACTGTAGGAAGCAGGCTTGCCTAAAGGGTCCTACTACCACCTCTGTAAGGTCTGTTGCAATCTGAGACTGTCAAGATCTTTAGTTCAAATCTATTGCCTATAGGCAAAATCTGCAACTCTACCTGGACAAATTTCCCATTTTTGGAAGACTGTTTTCAACATGAAAAAAGCTATCATTTAAGCAAGATGAAAGGAGCTTGCTAATGAAGCTGTTTCACCTTATGCTTGGGAAACTAGTATCAGCATCATAAGGGAAACCAAAACAAATCAGAGAGACAGTCATCACATCTCATCTGTGTTTGTCTGGTCTCCCATTGTGCAAGGAACATTATTGCACAGTTCAAATTGTAGAGGCTTATAGGGTTTCATTTGTTGAGGACATAGCTCTCCACCATCAAGGACACAGTGCTAACAGGGTAGAGATTGACTTCAAGCAATGCAATATCAGGGCAAGAGATGAGTGATGAAGCCGGTCCTCCTTAAAGATGCCGGATCAATTCATAAACTAGAAGAGCAGAAAGAGATAAAATCTGAATGTGCTAAATTATTAGAATGAGTCCTATGCCACTGATGTCAACATTTTCATCCAAGTCAGTATTTCATTACTACATTTTTGAGTCAATATAGATTTTAGCTTATCAGCTCAGAGTCAAGCTGAAAAGGTGAATGTACAACGAGACATCTCAAATTTCTAGAATGGTTACAGGGACACAGTAAATCTAGGTATCCTTTAGTGCTATTTCCACTGTTCCTACAGGCTGGTACTGATACTAGTAGATTTTGATAACTGCAGTCTCCACATCTCCATTGATTCAGTCTCTGGATAGAACAGGAAGAAAACATTTCTGTGTTTTTTCTTGATCTGACACAGATCTTCTGGTGTAAGACATGTTGCGTCTCCTCCTCTATGTTCAGACTGCATCTCTTGTACTGTGTTTGGAGAGATAAGACTGAAATTGCTATCTAGTATGAGCAGATGTGAGGCAGGATAAGCCGTGATAGGAAGAAGTTTTATTTCTTTAATTCCTGTGCAAAGATGAGAAGCTGTCACACCAGATAAGAAGCAATGGTACAAGTTTTATTTCCTTCATTCCTTTCATTGTGTTTAAAGCAATAAGGGGAAGAAATATGAAGTGTCTTGTGCATCTGCTATGCTGGTCGTTGCTGGAAAGTCGCCAACTTCAGGTCTTCAGAAATGTATGATGCTTTTCCTCTATTGCTTAGGCTCACAGCTGAAAACAGCTATGCTGTACAGTGTAAGACTGCATTTGACTCCTGTCTCTCCCACCCCACGCATACTCCCTGCGTTACTGGTGCCACGTCACCACACTTGTCCTGGTTCTGACCTTTTTCAGAGCTGACTGTGAGAAATTATTCCTTACTGGATGTTGCAAACACCTGAAATCAGGTCAGCCACCCTTTTCCTCCTTCTGTACTTTGGGTATAAAACTAGTATTTAGCAATGAATGCATAACACTGCTTATTTCATTAAAAAGATCAGAAAGTTAGTCAAAGAGGCTGATTCAAGTAGGCCTCTTGTACTGGAGCCACCAAAAAAATCTCTTTCTCTCTTATCTAAGGCCAAAAAAGATGAGAGAGGAGAACTAAAAGGACTACTCAGTCTATGAAAACATCAGTACAGATGTACTGATGATGTCCTAAAGCTCTGTTACTATAATTAGATATTTGTTACTTTCTAATTATCTAAAGAGAGTCATAGTAACAAGATATTGCCATTGCTTTTGCTTATCTTTAGTTACTCCTAGAAGATCTGAATGGCCTTTGGATCCCAAGACGTACCTGAACACCATTAGGAGAAATTAAAAGATCGGTACTACATAGCCCAGGAAATGAGAACACTCCCTGCCTCTCATTCCAACCGAAAGATGCAGCTCTTTCCATACTGACCCTTTCATTTGAGATTACAAGCTGTCATTACTCATCAAAGAAAAAAAGGCAATGTAAATAGACAAAGAATGCCTCGGGGGAGCCTTTGCTGAAGAAATGCACCACGGGCAGGTGGCAGAGCCCAGGGTGAGCCCCGGCGTTGTGCCTGCAGTGTCCTTCGAGGCGAGCAGATGTCCCCAGCCCTGACCGGGGAGACACAAGACCTGCTCAGGCAAGGCCCACCCTGCGGTTATAAACCGGCCGGGGGGAGCCTCGTGGTGCTCGGCAGGCCTGTAGGCGCAGGCTGGACCCTGAAGCCTGGGAGGGTCCTTCCCTTCCCATCTTCTTTTAACACTTCCAGTATTTGGTTCTGGGTAAGGCGCGGTTTGTGCCACACTGCACGGAGCGATGCGAACGCCACCTTCGTGCTTCCCTTCCTACCCTGTGTTTCTTGTTCGCCGCATTGTCAGGGAATCGTGATGCTGGGGGGACCATCAGCCTCTCGAATTCAGGAAGTTCGAGGACCCGCTGGACCTGCGGGCAGCCCTTGCCCACGGAGACCCTCACCGGGGTGCTCCGCAGGCACCGCCACCTGCGGTCTTTAAACCAGCAGTTGACTGAAGGAGCCGTCGGCAGGAGCAAGGGGCCCTCGCGCCGCTCCTAAGCGCCATTCCCAACGCCGATCCTCGCACCACTCATTCCCAACGCCGATCCTCGCACCACTCATTCCCAACGCCGATTCTCGCACCGCTCATTCCCCGGGCCGTCCGATCCCAGCGCCGCCCTGCCCGTGCACCTCAGCCCCGCGGCCACCGGGTGGCGCCCGCGCCACGCCCGAGGGCGGCCGCGGCAGGCGGGGCTGTCTCCGCACAAATCCGGCTTTTCCAGCTTTTCCCGGGTGGGGGGGATTCCGCTACACCGCTCTCTCGGCGCGGGGAAGTTCCCGCAGGAGGAGGAAGGGGGCAGCAGGGGCCCAGGGAGCCAGCTCTGTCGCGCCTTGAGAGACAGCGGGGCGGCGGGAGCCGGGGAGGGGCGGGGGCACCTCCGGAAAACTTTAAAGCAGGAGGGGTGCTGCCAAACCACAACAAAAGAGGTGCCCGCTCCGTGCGGAGGGCTCCTGGTATCTTATGGTGGTGCTACTTCTTTATTAAATAAAGTAATTCTTAGGAGTGAGTGAACAAGCTCAAAAAGCTGACTGTTGGACTTGATGTTAAAGGTGTTTTTCAGTCTTAGTGATTCTATGATTCTAAGACGGTGTAACTAGATAACCTCCCCCTAGTCCTTTCTGTAGGCATATTTAAACACTTTTGAACCGCTGTTCATTCCTCCTCCCCCACCTCCCTCCCCCTCCCCGATCCTTCCAAATCTTTTCTCTGGCAGTACAAGACCGAACCCATCATAGCCCTTTTGGCTGCATCTGAAACCTTTTTGCAAAGCAGTTTTTCGTTCACCTGAATTTCTTCCTCTTGCTCATCTCTCCCAGCCAGGTGCCAGTTCTTCTCCAGGAGTCACTTTGGAAGAGAGCCAGGGATGCATCTTGGTGACAGAGAGGAAACCCTTGTGCCAGTCAGAGATGCTGGAGACCGCGTGGGGAAGTCTTCCCATCCTCATTCAGGAGCAGAGGCACACCAGAAGATCTTTTCTGGGATTGTTAAAGTTTGGGAACTGTGTCTTTCTAGGTCTGTAGGTATCTGAAGAGGATGCTTTCAGGAAAAGTCTTAACTCATGATTTGTTTATTCTGTTTTAAATGTTGATGAAAAAGAAAAATAGATAATTTTTTTTATTTTGCTTAAAATAATGGCAGTGTAAAGGTATATCTGAAAAGTGAAAAATTAGTTTTTGTTTTTATTTTAATTTATTATTACAGAGATACAGGGAAAGCCTGGAAGGGGAAATGAGGGTTGTTACGTTGCTTTGATGCCTCATGTACAATGACAT
This sequence comes from Empidonax traillii, assembly GCF_003031625.1. Taxonomy (NCBI): domain Eukaryota; kingdom Metazoa; phylum Chordata; class Aves; order Passeriformes; family Tyrannidae; genus Empidonax; species Empidonax traillii. Next base: position 160,409 of record NW_020956127.1, on the reverse strand, counting down.
TTTAGTGTTAAACTGTTCTCAGAAAAAATTATCTGCTGTCTTTCAATCCACTCCTACACTTGCCACTGTCTTGCACACTGAGGTGTATATTACAAGGAAGGTGGATATAAAACCTTAAATCACTTGCCTACTTTGCTCAGGAAAGTGGTGGAATCATCATTCCTGGAAGTGGTTAAGAAATGTGTAGCTGTGGCACTTGGGGACATGATTTAGTGGTGAATATGGCAGTGCTGGGTTAGCAGTTGGACTCAGTGATCTTAAAGGTTGTAAAAGATATGATTCATATTCATATCAGGTCGTAAAAATATGATTCTATTCAACTTCAACAGTAGGATCTACAGTGTAATGTCAGGATTTTCATTCATTTTGCCCTGATATTAGATAACATCCTGACTGGGTGTAAGACTTCTTTGTGCTAGACACATAAAAATGAAGGGAAGCATGGGCTGTGCCTAGAAGATCTTACAGAATAATCCAAACCATAGATAAGACACAGGGTTCTGTGAACTAGAGACTTCAGTTGAAAATCAGAGATTAAGTCAAAACTACTAAACAGCAAGAAGGGCTGTTCTTTTATACCAAGACTGTCCTCTGGCTATGAGGCCAATTGCCCTGGGCTAGGTTGTGTCCATTCTGCTTATGACTCTGCGCTCTCAATCTCCAGAATAAGATGACATTATGTAAACTGCATATTGTGAATAATCCCTATCCATTGCTGACTTGGAAACTATGCCTTGGCATTGCTTGGGAGAATGGCACATGGCCCATAACAAAACCACAAATGTGCAGGGACCTCTCCAACAACGTAATAGCAGAAGCACTGGAGCTGCAATGCTCAGAAATGCTTCTTGATATAATTTTTTTTTTAAACTTGTGACAGCTCCACAGGGCAGGGTTAGTGTAGGCTAAGGTACAGATTGTAAAGTGAGTGTGTGGATGCTGTGTTTCAGCTCAGGAGGAGTCTAGCTGCAGTTCTCTTTTACAGGGAGTGTGGGAGTAGAAACTCTTGAATGTCAGTCAGATCATTGGCATCTGTTCCAAAACTTGAAGTCGTTGTCAAAATTACAAGAATTTTGGTAATGCCAGTGGTGTTATATTTATGGTAACTACTTCTCTCTTACAAACTAAGGATATCCTCAGATGATACAATTTGAACAGTTTATGGAGGTAAGTAGTGTTTTTACTTGGAGTGAGGGAGGGAAAAAAGCACAACTGTTTCATGCACATTAGGGCTCTATCTAGCCTAGAAAAAGGATTTTTTTTTTCTTATTTGTGAAACCTGGTGAACAAAGATGTTTATGGCATAATTTGCATCACAAGTTCACGGAAATTACAGAGAATGGGAAAGAAATCTGAAATTGTGTTTCCCTGAAATAAAGGGACTGTTTTGGACTGTATCATAAGATAAGCAAACACCTCAAACCAGAATACTATTAGAAATAGATTGGTGTAGGGTCCTGCAATTATGAGCGAGAAATAACCTTCAAACCATATGTTTGCCATACAATTATGCCTTAGCCAGTATAAGACACATCAGGCCTGTCTTTCAAGAGTTTTCAGTTCATGCTTCATGCCGTTAAATGTTAAACTTGTAATCCAAATATCTTTACAGACAGCTAAATTTTATACACTTATCGCCATGTACCTCCAGCTGGCACTTTCATTTTTAATGGATGGAGACAAATTTACTCTCGGGGGTGGTTCCTTATTATGGTCCACCTGTATATTTTAGTCTGTTAGGTTCTGTCTCTAGTTACTCTTATGCAAGAACTTAACCAATTTGTCAGTTTAGCTTTAGTCCAGGGGTCCTACAGAAAACTGTCCAGTTTTCTCTTTGTTTTCTTTCTCTGTTTTTCCCATGTCAAAAAGCTGTCTAAGTCCTCCCCCAAATACCATAACTTTTGCTCTCTTTCCTATGAAACACAGCAAGAATTGGGCACAGCCCAAATGGATGTGAGATGTGTTCTTCCTCTGTTGGAACTTAATTGTCATTCTGGGATTGGGGTGCCCCAGAGGTCTTCCTGCATATACTGGGTGACCTTTTACAACCTCCACAGTTCTCCAGAACTATCCCAATAGACTTTCAAGTCTCAAGCATATCCAAATGTAGCTTGAAAATGTCCCACCAAGGAATATAAAACATTTCTTCAGGACTTCAAATCACCTTCCTAGTAAATAGCAATGTGTCTCTCTTCCCCCTCCCCCTCCCCTCCCCGCCTTTGAAGGTTATTGATGTCACAATGGGACACAGAGGAGGAGGATGAAAAGTGTTTTCCCGGACACTAGAAATCTGATGTAAACAAGATTAGAGCAAGTGATGCAAGGCACTTTCTGCTGCTTGGAGTAGGGACCACAAATTGCTCCCTGCAGAAGATGATGTTAGCACAGGTATTCAGTATCTCCCCAAAAGGGAAGCAGATAGGTCCAGACCATAAGTGTGCCAGAGTGCAGGTAAAAAGATTTTTTATGAACCATCTTTCCAAGATCTCCCTTTGATAGAGTGAGAAACATTTTAGGCACGTATGTTTATTCTGAAGGCGGGATGAGGCACTTCTACCGAAGAAATGAGTGACATTGGATTTGTTTGGGTTTCCCCATAGTGACCACAGACTGCATCTCTTCTGGCAGTTCATCTGCTTTCCTGAGGCTTCCCAGAACACTGCCCTACTGCACTCCTCTTCAGGAGGGCAAGAGGGACTTCCCTGAAGAAATGAATCCCAGGACAGTTGGAATCTTTCAGCTCCTTGTTGCAAAAGACTTCTGATTCAGTTTGATCCCCTTTTCTTCTAGATGGCATGCCCTCTTGATGACACTAAGGGCATGAACTGATTTAAACTTCATACTGATTATATTTAAAGAATACAATAATTGCTTGTGCTGTTCCAATCTCAATTTCGTATGAACAGTCATGCCTACATTTACTCCTTTTACTGACTATGGGATTTACATTACTAATGATGTTGCTTCTGCCATCACAGCAACTTGGAATTAAAATTAAGAAGTGATCCATTAATTTTCTGATTACCATCCATTTATCTTGTTGTTTCTGTGAAAATTCCTCTAAGCTAAAGCTGATGTTGTCCATGCCTTTCATATACGCTGTGCTCACTACTCAGGTCTTCATAAACTCTTATAAAGTGATGCAGTCTGTTTGTTTGGGTTGGGGTTGTGTTTGTGTATGTATTCTGACTCATAGCTCTGCCTTCTTTGTTGTCATAGAGAACTTCTCTTGTCAGATTCTGAATTATTTTTAACCTTGGAAATGTGAATTCTTTTTAACAATTTCACCACCATGAAAATATTGAGTGATTTCCTTTGCTTGCTAAATTCCAGTCCCATTGAGGTTAATTATAGTTCTTCTGAGTGTTGCCACATATTTCTAGTCCCGGACACAGACTCTCAGACTGTCAGCACCCCAACATTACAGGAGTGATTCTTCAGCTCTGCATCAGCCACAAGTTCTCAGTTTTGCTTGTCTTGTTGGATAGATAACTATATGAACCCTCCAGCTGTCTTTAACTTTAGTTGGAATTTTAACTCTAGTAAGACTCTCATGTGTTGCATTCCAAGTAAGGCATTTTTAGTTATTTTTTACTAATTTACATTTACAAATTTTTCAGAGCTGAGAAAGAGAGTGAGACCTGTTCCTTCTTAGTACCTGAATACTAACCAGCCTGCACTGCAATAGCACAGATCTCTGAATAATGTAGCAACTGATTCCACTGCACTCCTGCCAGAATATATTAAAAATACGGATTTAGATATTTAGCATTTGGAAGGCAGCTTAGCATCCCTCTCTGTGCACAGCAGAAAATATCTGTGTACACCTCTTTCAGCTGGAGTGAAGTATGATAAACACTGTCCAGTGGTGGAACCTAATTCTTAGGTATAATTGCTATTAGTCATGGTGAGAATCTGCACTGCCATACCCAATGCATAATATGTTATTATATACATAATTGTTATTATATAGAATTAGTTACTTGTGAAGAAATGACTATTGCACAGTAGAACAGACAGCTTTCCAAGTGATTTCATTCAAATAATGTATTTATTATTTGCTTATAAGGTTACCATAAGCCTGTATTAGTGGGCAGCACTAAATTCCCCTTCTTCCTTCTTTTTAGCTTCCTTGGTTCATATAAAGTTCGTACATTTAAACATGCCTGTATCCCTCCCAACATTAGACATTACTGAAACATTAGATATTTAACTGAATCATACAGCTGGTCACCTTAGGATCCTTCTAGAGTCAATAAGGAGACAGAGTAAATTTCAGATACTTATTAAGATATTAGAATTGATTTCTTCACCTCCCTCTTTCTCCTGGGAGACCCCTATAGCAACTGTTCTTCTTACAGTCACCTTTATTTAGCCAATAAACTCAAAATTTTTTTTTAGAATCCTTAGTGTATCTGAGAGTTGTTTAAATAGTATGTGTATAAAGGCACTAAATGGGAAAGGTAAGGCTTAGGTATTTTTTGTATACAACCTGTGTTTATTTTGCTCAGTTCAGAATTGTTAACATTTTCAATATGACGGATGTATTTTCCCTGTGTAAGCAAACACATGCATTGGAAAAGAATGGTTTCAGGAGAGATGCTAATGATCTGCTCTATCAGATTCCCACACAGAATAGAGACAAAACAAAGTTCCACACAGCATCTATGTCAGTCTAAAGCCATAAAAATATTTTGGGGATACAAGTATTTCTCCTTCTATATGGACTGTCTGCCAGGAAAGTCAATGCAGGTATTCTACCATCAGGATTTCACATGCAGTAGGTCTTGGCTGAATAGCAGTTACAGATGATTTGACATTTTATTTGTGAAACAGCTTTAATCTGCATAACTTTAGTCTGCATAACTCTGTGGGATCAAGATGGGTTCATGCTTTAGCTTGTGCCAAGGAACAAAGATGTCATTAATGTAAAAAAAAAAAATCACCAAGTGTAAACTTGTCAAATCTAATAAAAATATATGTATTTCTTACCTTCTGTGCTTGTGAACTGTAGTAATGTGAGGTAGTTTTGCATTTTAAGTCTCCCCTCCACACAGCTCTGGAATTATCCAGTCAAAGAAAACATTCAGACTTTAAAAATGAAATCAATTTACTCTGTGGAGTTGGCAAAAACGTGATTTAAAAAAAAAAAAGAAAAAAAAAGATGAAAAAAAGAAGTACCAAAACACATTATCTTTCTATGGAATCTCAAATGGTCAAAAAATAGCATTTTAGAATTTTTTGATCACTTCATTCATATAAAGCATTGATCTGAATTTTATCTGTTTGTGAGTTTCAAAGGTTTCAAAAATGCATGCATGTATTTTTGGTATGTCTTTACAGGTGAGGAATACCAGAACATGTGACCTACCTGGCACTTCCCTGGAAAGACGGCAGCCTTTATCTCAGGACAAATCCACAAGGAGCCTGTTCAATTGCCTGAGCTTTTTCCTAATCACATAATGCCTCTCATGGAGAGAGAAGATGATTACTTTGCTTTTTAAAGGAATATTTATGAACCCAAGGATTTAAATTAATGATTTGAAACATAATATCCTTGTTGGAGAAATCCAAACATCCCTAACTGCCATATTAAGAGAAATAAGTATACACTAAGACATGTATCTCTGTATAGACGTGTTTAAAGGAAAGAACTGTGTCTTATACAACATTCAATATCTAAAAGCTGTCATTTTCTCTCCAGTTTTTGACCTGAAATGTCACCTGTGGCCGTTGTTTACTTCTACTCAAAAACCACTGACAGTCTGTTGGGGCACCATGTATCTGTTACCATAACAAGTGCAGGAAGTGCATTCATTACTTTATGAAGAAAGTATTTTTATATATTATGTAGGCACAAAATAAAAAGTATTTGAGGTCATGTAGTATGGTGCATGGATGGAAGCAATCCTATGTTTTACTTTATGTTACACTCCTCACCCCCGGTTTTGACCTACTGTATTTACTTAATATAACCACTTCATATTTGGGAATATACCCTGAACATTTTTTTTCCATTACTTTGCATGGACCTTTCTATACTGTTTAAACTTCTCCAGCTTTCCTTGTTTTTCTGATCTCCTAGAGTCATTAACCAATTAGAGCTGGGATCAAGGCCAAAACCAGCTAAATATCACAACTGAGATTATCTCAAGTGGTACCTTAGTTAAACTGCTGAATAATCTTTTCTCTAGGGTTTAGATAAACACTGGCTGAGTTTTCTTATAACTTATGCCTTCCTAAAGGTCCTTCCTTTTTGCTTTACTGTTTATGTTCTTTTCTTTTTATAAAGCTTCCTAGAGAAGGTCAGTTGAAGTACCACCTCAGTTCCATAACTGCAAATCAGGATAGCCCCCTTCCTTCACAGCCTTTATCTGAAAAAAACATGGAAGATAAGTTATATTATAGCCTCTGGACAGCTTATCCCCAAATCACTAAAAGCAACCATTTCAGCAGATCTTGGACTAATTGCTCATCTTATTTGCTGTGACTCTGGATTATTTTACATTTCACAAGAAGAAAAGCCATTATCTGCAGTTCGCCTACTTGCAAAACACGACCAATAGTCAGTCTTGGGTTTCTATGCAGTATGTCAAACCAGAAATCCATGATGTAGGATGATCTGACAACAAAATAGGTTAAACTTCTCCTTGTTAAGCAAACATTTCTTCCTCCTCACTGCTTATATAAGGAAGATGTGGCTTTTCCTTCTCTAAAGAAATTCTGTCTTCCTTGCTGTGAGTTAACCACTGGTGAATTATTTTGAGAAAAATAAAGTCTTAGGAGTTTCAATCTTAAAACAGGAAAATTCTGCTCCAACTAAGAAAACTCATCTGATTTTCCCACTGCAAAAATACAAATAAAAGCAAAACAGACTACAGAGAGAAATGTGAAATGACAAAGAAGAGCAAAACAAGCTATTACAGTATATGATACCGATTTCTTAATCTACATTTATTTATATTTCTGCACCACAGAAGAGACTATTACAATGCATTCTGTAAGTGGTAAAAATGTGTCTTTCCCTGCTTATTGATATAGTGCTGTGCCTCACCTGAAATGTTTGGGGTGGTAATGTTCTTATCTGACTCTGTTGTGTAGATGTATCTGCTCTAAAGAGGCGGGGAAGATAACTGTGTTTACAAAAGCAGGTTTCAAGAACATGCATTACAAAGACGCTCGCATATGGATGCAGACACACAGTATCACAGTACCAGTAATTCATTGTAACTAAGCTTTTAATGTAATTTATAAAAAAATAGAGTTATTTACATTTGCAATTTATTTGATGGCATCTTCTTTTATTACAACATTTGAATCTGTTAAAAAATGACACTGTAACTCATTTGAGAGCAAACTTTTCATAGATAAGCATAACAGTACAGGAAAAATATTTAAAACATTGTGAATTCTTGTTATTTTGCAGCATCATACAAACTCATTCTTTTCAACACATGCACCTTTGCCATACAGTAAGCAAAATTCCCTTCCAGATAAAGGTACAGAAACTCCACCACAATTTTAGTGACAGTCCCACATTCTTACATGTGACACTTCAAGACATAACCAAAGGGATTAGTTTAATTCCAGTGGATGGTAGCCTAAATGCAGAATGTGGCCTCTAACATAGTTTTAAGAAAACTCTGGTTAGAGGGACCAAAAAAAGAAGTATGACTATACTTATTGCATAGCTGCAGTAAACCAAATCCATGAATACAAAGGCCATCAAAATATATTATAAATCTATCTGAGTTTCAAAGCTACTTTAAAATACTGTTTTGATTTACAATACAAATAACACTGTTCGGGGTTAGTTTGTAGAGTTGTATTTTGGTCCATGCTGTTAATTCTACATCATTATATTCCTTTCATTAGTTTAAAAGCCTCAGAACAGCAGGTCCTCAGGCAGGGGTAGGAATGATGAAGCCAAGTCTCGGACTTCAGCTGCTTCAGTCAGTTCATAAAAAGTCTAATTTCAACTGCCTCCCTTCTTTACTGCTTTAAATAAACATCCCTCAGAACTCTAAGGGAAAAGAATGACAAGGGACACAGATTTAACACTGTTATAGACGGGAGTTTTCCCCCATCTTCGAGTCCTGAGCCGATAAACCACAGCTCTTAAAAATTCCATCCCATAAAAAAAAACCAACAACAATTAAAAATCCTCAATTTACTCTGACTATGCAGTAGTTCCACATAATCTGCTGGCTGTAGAAACTTCTTTGGTGTCAGAGTCAGGTCTTCCTGAAACCACAAATGGCCAAGTCTGTAAGCAAAAAGAAAAGGTATTTCATATTAAAAGAAAGTTTATCCTCGTATGAAACTGGAGCTTTATTACTGATAGATGTCTAACTCTGGTTCAGTTGCAAATACGTCATCATGTTTTAGTCCCTGTGGGAAGCACAGAGAGAGCTGAGTTCCTCTTACAAATATTTTCACTATGTTTTTCATTATAATTAAATGCTCTGCAGAAGGGCTGCAATGGTCAGCAACAGATTGTTCTCATCCAAAATGCAACGCTTCTCTTGCTTTGCAACTGTTTACATAATTTAATAAATAAAAAGCATATAAAATACTCAAAAACAATCACTCTACTATATATAAGAAACCTTTTTACCCCTGTGACCAAGCATCGGGCGTTTAGTTTTGGCCCGATGAACTCATGACGGCTTGCCTGTGCTCCCGGCCAGCTCGCAGACCGAGTTACTCCTTCTTAGGACACTAAGCTTGCCTAATGCCCGAGGAATGTAGTTCTTTAAGGTCCCCTACTCCGACTCCCCAGGACTGACACACCCGCCATCACCCAAGGCGAGCCCGGCGCTCGGGTCGCCCTCAGGGCGAGGGTGGCTGGGGATTCACGAAGCAGCCCGGGCCGCCCTGCCACTTCTTCCTGGGCGGGCACGGCCTGAGCGCTGCCAGCCGAGGCCCGCGGGGCCGGCCCTGCGGGGCTATCCAGGACGGCCCCCGGGGGTTTCCCGAGGGTGCCTCTCACCCCGCATCCCGCCCCCCGCGCCCCCCGCACCGCGCGTACCAGGTTGACTGGATGGACGTAGCCGTTCTCGTAGCGGTCTTCTTGCAGGAGCTGCCGGAGGTGGGCGATGTAGCTGGACGCCAGGCGCAGTGTGTCCAGCTTGGAGAGCTTGGTGTCGGGCGGCACCCACGGCAGGCTCGTCTTCAGCCGGGAGAACGCCTTGCTCAGCACCCGCATCCGCGCCCGCTCCCGCGCGTTGGCCGCGTTGCGCTGGGACTGTTTCCCCTCGGGCGGAGGCCCCCGCGGCCCCGACGCCGCCTTCTTGCCCCCGGGGCCGCCGCCCCGCGCCCGCTTCCTCTTGCAGCCGCTGCCCGCCGGCCCCGCCGCGCAGTTGCCCTCGCCGTCCTCATCCTCCTCTTCTTCCTCCTCCTCCTCCTCCTCCGCCGCCGAGGAGTTGTCCCCCGAGGGATAGAGCTCACCGCGGGACTGGCGCTTGGCCGGCGGCTGTGGGTAGTCCAGCTGCAGCGCCCGCAGGTCCATCTCGGGCAGCTCCTCCGCCTCGCTGCCGGAGCCCGTGGACATGGCCCCGGGCGGGCAGGGAGGCGGGCAGCGCGGCAGGCAGGAGGGGGCGGACGGCCGGGGCGAGTCGGCCCAGAGCGGGGCGTCCCCGCCGCGGAGAGTTCGCACCGGGGCGGGGGCGCGGGGGGGGCGCAGAGGGGGGATGCGCCCCTTGACAGCCCTATATATCGGGTGTCCGAGGAGCGAACCATCTGACGGGCGGAGGGGAGGAGAGGGGCGCGGGGGGGCCAGGAGAGGGGCGCGGGGGGGAGGAGGGGGACGCGGGGCGGGGGTCGAACGCAGCGAAGCTCCGCGCCGGGGGCGGGGCCTCTCCGCGCTGTCCCGCGGTCCGCGGCGGGGATGGTGCGGCGGAGCGCAGAGACAGACCCGTGTGTGGGGGTACACACATGCGGGAACATGCGGGGATCTCTCCAGGTGTATGTGCTCCTGGGAGTATCGCCGCCGAGTAAATAAACTCCTTTCCTCTGGGACAGACCCCTCTCCTCTCCCCGGAGGATGTAAAATACTTCCAAGGCTCTTCCCACCGGTGTTTTCGCGGGGAGCGGGGCACTGCTCCCTGCCTCTAAGGCTAAGCTCTACCTGAGACTGCCCCCAGCCCACCTACACTCGCTCTCTTTCTTGGCTTTCGAGGGCGGGGGCTTTTCCCAACGTATAAGCTGGTCCGCAGCCCCGCTCCCCGCAGCTGAGCGGTGCGGCAGGACGGGGCCCCCTGTCCGCTGCATGCCCAGCTCCGGGAAGCGGCTGTGCGATCCCCGTGCCCCCTCCGAAGCGGGCAGAGGCAGCAGGAGACGCGGCACCCGGGGGTGGGTGTGCGATGTGTGGGGAGCAATGCAAAAAGTCTCTGGGAACGTGTGTACTGTGGTTTGATAGCGTCAATAATTTGGGGTGAAGACGGTAGTGTGTCCAAGGGCTTCTCCGTCCTCAGAGCAACTTAATTTGGCTATGTACACCTCCGTGTCAACGAGCAAATGAAAAGAGAGCTTTTCAAGCTACTGGCAGGTTTTTAAAACAACTTCCATAGTACAGCTTTTAGAGAGTCCACAGACGAGTGGAGGACTCCATATCCAATGGAAATACTGATATGCAAATTAAGCAGGGGTATAAATAAATTTAAAAAAAAATCAACTTGTATCCCTCAAAACATCCCTTCTTTTCCAAATGAAAAACGAGCGTTTGGTTCCTGTCTGGCCTTCACAGCCTGGATAGAGTTAACCAGAATAAAAACGCAGTTCTCGGAAAAGAACCTAATGACTACAACAGGTGGAAAGATCTTGTCCCGCAATTTTTGCTCACGCTTTTTCCCTTCCATTTCCCTCCCGGCGGAGCGGAACCTTCCCGGCTGCTGCCACGCAACTTTCCTGGCACCGCCGGCTGCCTTTGCACCTTTACCCAGCGTTTTGCATCCCTCTCCGGCAGCCTTGCGGGTTCACTGAGGCCACTTAACGCTGTGCAAACCCCAGCTTCACCCGCTGGGGCTACAACCACATCAGAGCCGGGTTTAACGGCAGCCTTTCCAAGTGAAACTTGACATTTCTTGAACCACCTAAACAGGCAGCTGATCTTGCAACTGGATCTCTTGAACTTGGTTTGACACTACGATGCTCAGGCTGGGTCCCACACGCTGCACGGTGAAAGGGCAGCGCGCTGGACCTGGGGGTTGCTCTGCCTCCCCCAATTAGTCTACATTATCCGTATAAATATATATATATATATATAAAGATACTGCAGGGGAAGAGATATAGGTTTACTTTTTACCCCCATCTGGGTTGTTTATACAGGTGCGGGCTGAACGCTTTCCTTGCTAAAGATTAATGGGAGAAAGTGCTGAATTTCTTTAAACAAAGAAGAAAATGGTACCCAGTCTTAAAAGCCACAATGGCTAATCTCACCTTTCCCGCCTATCTCTGCCTCGGCGGATTAAAGGCGACACAGAATGGATACTTCGGTCATTTAATGAAAGGATTGGGGGCGTGTAGAATAGCCAAATTCTCAGATTGTCCTTGCCTACTTCCTGGATGAGAAGGAAATGGGAAATGCAATGGAATAAATCTGGAATGAACGTCAGGGGTTAATTCGGATTTACTCCCAACGAAACCGAGCAGACCTGACTCCTCTCACATCTATCAAACCGCTAATTTCTGCGATCCTGACGAAGATATCATTTTCAGGACAAAGTCTTTGATGGGGCCAGGGCATTACATCATGCTTCCATTTGTCAAGACTTTGATCCTTTATGGTCTCCGTGCTGAGCGGGGGAAAAGCCCCTGGTACACCCGGGCAGCATTTTACGCTTTACCGTTATCAGGTGCAGTCATTTTCCCCTTTCTCCGTTAAAAGGTAAATCCACTATCTGTGCCCGATCTCCGAGACCAGCATCCTCCCCTCTTTCACAGTCCACCCCTGCAAGCTGAGTGTGGTGCCGAGGCAGCCTGGGTTTGCAAAGCCCAGCGTTTGCATGTCAAGGGACTGGAGCAGCAGCTAAAACAGTTCCTGCGTGGGAAGAAGCTGCAGTGAGGCTCTTCCCCAGGAAGCTTTGCCTCTGGCACCGTTGTTGGCCCTGAGGACACAAAAAGCTGGCCTTCACAGCATTTCTCCGCTTAAGGGAGATCCCTGAACTGGGGAGGTGCATTGGGACGGAGTTGGTTTTTTTTCTCATGCTTTTCCACAAGGCATTTTGGTAAGTAAATGCAACCAACTCACCCAAGAAACAAGGAGTTCATGAAAACTAGATTTATCCTTTGTTTTTTTTTTACAGCAGGTGAGGGCTTTTCGTGCCGCACCTGAGGACCGGCAAGGGCGAAGAGCATTCCCGGACAGGCCGGGCGGCGCCTGTGCCCGGGAGCTTTTGCCTCTGTGGCAAAAGCGCGGCTCTAACACCCTTGCGGGTGCCTGGGATGAGGCAGAGGGGGTATAATCCTTTAATTTCCTTCCTAAAGTTTCAGAATAAAGTATAGCAAAAAGCAAAGGAGAAAAAACTGAGCGGAGGCCAAGTCTGTAAAACCCAGGTTATCTCCGAAGATGGGAGGGGAAACTGCTAAAAGCCCTGCGTCTTTCGCCTTCATCCTCTGGGGTGTTGGCAACGACAAAGCAGGGTGGAGAAAGAAGATGATGTGTTCTCGATTTAGTGCTTTAAATAAGGTTTTCTTTTGGCATTTGTCCTTTCCTCGAACTCAGCAGTGTTACCGAGTGACTTCGCCCCAATCTGAAGTGCTCTTACACATTTTCAGAAAGACCTCAATGTAACAAGGGTGTTTTTATTCCTTTTCCCGAGGTGGTGAGAAAGGCGAGGTGTCTGGAGGAGATGAGGACAGGGTCTGGCAAGAGGTTTTAGTCTTCATCTTTCCACAAGCGGCTACAACACACATCCAGGCTGCGTGAAGGGCATGCAAGGCTTCTGCCACGAAGGGATGGATGCTTGACATTGCTGGTCCAGTGGGAAAAGCAGGTGGATGAATTTACCTTTACTAAATGCCACCTAGAGCAAAGACGCCTATGCATGGCTCAGATCCCCCGGCAAAGGCACTGAGCGAAGGGAGAAGTGTGTGGCGTTCCTTATTCCCCCAGGAATCAAGCGGTCTAACTGCTGTTTGCTACAGCCAGTGCCCTGGATGCCCTGTCCTCAGCCAGAGGTCTAGTACGAATCGGGCGATCACTAAAGGATTCCCTTTCGTATTGTCGTTTCCTAAGGTGACAGCGCCTCTCCGTGTGAGCTAGCCCAGCTCCCCTGGGGCTAGGGTGATCCTAAAATTGTCACGGGGTAAGGCAGGAACCGGTAGCCCGAGCAGTTGCTGGA
>NW_020956127.1:78687-147021 GCF_003031625.1 Empidonax traillii | reverse complement strand
CTGCGGAATAGCCAGTCAAACTCTTTAAATACCTCCTGGCGCCAGAAGAAAGTTCTCATGTAATAGATACCCGCTGGTGTGAGAACACGGATTCTGCTCACTTTGTCAGTCAGCCAAGGAGGGGGGGGGGGAGAAGGTTGAGAGGCGGAGGTGGGGGTTTCCTTTAATTAAAAAAAAAAAAAAAAAAAAGAGAGAGAGAGAATTATTTTTTTTTCACTAATTCTAATTTTTTTTTAATGATGCCAGGAGACCTGATGTTGGTCTAAATGAAATAGAGTTAATGGTGCTTTTTAAATCTCAGTTTATTTCTTCTCTTGGAGCAAATTAGCTGGAATAACAAGCAAACATCAAGCAAGAGGAAACTGTGTGTTAGTCTCCTCCTTGTGTTTCACTCTGAGAGGGAAGCCCATCAGAGCAAGACGGAAGAGATGGGGGCAGATAACACCACTACAGCACTTCATTATACTTGAGTGTTCCAGCACACTCGCTCTGGGCTGGGCTGCAGCAGAGCAGGCGGAGGAGTACGGCTTCTGCTAGAGAACTGCTAGAGAAGGCAGTGGGGGCTCTCAGGCGGAGGCAAACAGCCGGTGAGACAGCTTCGTGGGCAGCAGGAGGAAAATCACTGCCCAGAGTTATCCAGAGTAAAAGAAAACTCCGGCACTCTGGCATTGCATCACTAGCTGTATTGAGGGAAGGCTGCAAAGGGTGCAGTCACAGCAGCCTCACGTTTAGTCTGGTGAAATTATTCCTTGCTTTCTCTAGGGAACAAATTTTCTGAGGAAGGCACCCGGGCAGCCTCCTGAATACCACGCAGGGCAGCTGTGACATCTTATCTCAGCAGCGCTCAGGCTCCAGGTGCAGGCCACGTCAGGATGGATGCTCTTCATCTTGTAAGAGACAGCATTACTTTGTCTCTGCTCTATTCTCCTTCATAGAATATTGTGTGTCTGGGTATAATATTCACTTTTCCAGATATTTGAATTAGTGGACCTATAATGCAACTAGATTTTCAATGGATAAAATTACAAGTGAACACATCCCCTCATAATTGGGTTAATTCTGGATCTGAGATGTGTGACATGCCATTGTTCTGATAATGATTTTTAGATATAACAGACATGATTCTTCTAGCATTTGGTCTTGACATCCATAGATAGATTTTACATTTAAAAACAGCTTAAGCTATTAGGTTAAGAACTTAACTGTGATGTTGTAACATCAATTTTCCCACTTTCTGAATGCTTGTTTCCATATCCTACATAATATAAACCAGAAAGTTTGTTCTTTTTCTCAGTATTTTTAAAAAGTGCTCCTACATCTGAAAACACGTCATTATGGTAGTAGTGCTTTGAAGTTCAAGTAGCCAAAATGTTCCAGAGTCTCCCAGGCTGCTTCCTGTCATGGTCTTACAATACTCCCTTTGCAGATACTTCTTGATGGCTGAAGGGGAGTTCTTTTGCAAATTATTTTGTGGTTTGTTTTCTTTTTTGTTATTATTTTGTGATCATGGCCATATTCATGTACATGGCCTTATTTCTTTATTTATTGCTTAGGAAAAGAAATAAGACCTGAAGAAGAGAATAGATGTTCAGAGAGGCAGTGAAATATATTTTCATAGACATAGAGGTCATATTTACAACTCAAACCCTCTAGAGAATGTTTTTGTATTTTATTCCTATATTTAGGAGCAAATTTTTGTTTTTACAAAAAGCTATTTGGATTTCAGATAATGATGACCAGACTTAAGAAATATGCCCCAGATGATTTAATCCTGCAGAATAACTCTATTAGCATAATATTAGCTCTTACACCAATGAGACTGGGAACTGGAGATCTCTTTCTAATCTCTACAGACCTTTAAAATTTGTTTTTTTCTTTGATAGCTCATTGTTCACAACAGGCACAACTTAAGTCAGACTTTCGTCCTCTACCTTTCCTTACTTTAGTGCTTGAATTATGTTAATGGCTAATTATCAAAAGCAAATCAGCACCACGAAACACATTTTTCTTTCTTCCTTTTATGGTAGGTTTCTTCAAGTCAGTAGTAGGAAAATAAAATGTATCTGAATGCATCTACATCTTATGTCAAACAAAATGGCTATTCTGTCCATACCAGGGTTCGTGGCAAGGATGAACCCATGCTATTGAAGGAAAGTTGTACGCATCATGCAAGAACCTTTTTAGAATTACTGCTAAAAATTAAACAGAACAGTTAACTAATTTTGCAAAACTGGAGGCATACCTTATATTTTGAATGGATGCCTGTGTAAAGAAAAGTGGGAACACTATTGAGGAAGTTCATCAACTAGCTTAAAAAATTAGAAAGCCATCAATTTTACTGATCTGACACAGTGACGCAAGTTGAAAATCTGATTCACAATGTCTTTTCCTGTGGACCCTGGGATAAAACAGGAAACATTTGTGCCAAAGCAAGCCGAATTACACTTGGTGTAAATCTGGAAAAAAAAAAGTGCTTAACTAAGGACCTCTTGATGCAACTAAAAATATGCAGTAAAGGATTCCACAATCCCTCTGAGAGTGGCACTTCCATGGTCTTCTCTCAAGGATGTTTTTCTATGCGAAACCTGGGTTTAAAGACATTTACAAATTCTCTCACAGGTGTACTTAGCATAACTTGGATGGTTATCAGGTATTAAATTACATGTGTCTTTGGAAACAAACACAGACTGTGATACATGTTCTACAGGTAAGTAAGCTTCTCATAATTATTTCATAATTAATTTTACCATTATTTTTCTGGTGAAAAAAGGCATAGATTATTTCATAAAGCACCCAGGACCTTTTCAAAAGTACTTTTCAATTCAAGATGGAATAGAATCTTCATAGTAGCTACTGCAAAATCCCCTAAATTCTAATTATTCCATTTCTGTTATCTCACTAGTTGACCGTTCCTGAGGAGAGATTATCAGGAACCAATACAATGGTTTTCTGACCTTGTTATCCAATCCTGAGTATACTTGCTGTAGGAGACTGCATAGAATGCTTTAAGACTTCATTGTCGATTCGTTCACTTTAAGTGGCTTAAAATGTGCAAGCGCACCCTGCTCAAAATTGTTTCTTGAAGATAATTACATTTACAGTTGACTTACCTTGACTGCTTTTACTTTCAACTCTCCTTTACCTCTTTCTTAGGCTGTGATTGCACTTCCTCACCGTGAGGCAGCTGGTTCGATATCAGACTAACCATGACAGGTCAAGATCCCACGATGCCATAACATAATGGATGGTAAAAAGGGTAAGCTCCAGTTTTGGTTTCATGAATCAGGATGATATTCTATGTTACAGGGTCAAACGGAGAACGTGGTTTTAGACACTGCCAGTGGTCTGCTGCATGGGGACCAAGGAAACTAGGGGAAGAATAATGATAATGTGGTTGACAAGGCAAAGTTAATGCAACCC
This sequence comes from Empidonax traillii, assembly GCF_003031625.1. Taxonomy (NCBI): domain Eukaryota; kingdom Metazoa; phylum Chordata; class Aves; order Passeriformes; family Tyrannidae; genus Empidonax; species Empidonax traillii. The sequence goes on along the minus strand of NW_020956127.1, from coordinate 143,601 downwards.
ACTCAATTGGAAAGAATGCTTCTAGCAAATTGTTCTGGTTGTTCTGGAAAGTGCTAATTCTTTCTGATCTACGTACATGTAGACTGAATGCATACATCTATTCAAACAAAGCAAAGAAGCAATCACCAGAAATTAAACTCACTGATGTATCTATTCAAGGTCATGATGCTCTTACTCATTTGTACATTCATTGTCCCTGATTTCCAAGTAAAACCAGCAACATAACACTTTCCTTAAAATTAGATTAGAAGAGCCTTGTAAAAAGTGACTCACACATTAGAGCAATTATAAATTATGTTTATTTCTTTTTTTAAATCTCTGAAACTCCTGAACACATACTTTTCGACAGACAATCTTAATATAATGTAATCCAAATTCTCAGCCTGTCTGAAACAGAGTAATTTCCTGATTCAACCTAGCACCAATGACGAGATAGCAAATTATTTGCCCTTACCCCAATCCAAGATTTAAGAGTCTCAGAGATGTGAGGTTTCACCCCCCCTCTCCCTCCTATGCACATCCCCACACACACATTAAGTCTAACAACTTCATTAACAGCTTTAACTGCATCTGGAGGTAAATCAAAGAAGATGCTTTAATTTATACAGACATCACTGTAAGTTTCTTGTCTTAATGTTGGCATAAAAATGTTCCTAAACAATTGTTGTGGTTTAACCCCAGCCACAAACTAAGCCTCACTTTGTGCTGGTCACTCCCTTGGCACTGGGATGAGGGAAAGAACTGGAAGGGGAAAAGTGAGGAAACAGTTTAATAGGTAAAGCAAACTTGCTGTATATGCAAGCAAAGCAAAACAAGAAGTTCATTCACCACTTCCCATGAGTAGGCAGGTGTTCAACCATCCCCAGGAAAGCAGGGCTCCATCACATGTAACAGTGACTTGGGAAGACAAACCTCCTTGTCTCAGCTTTATATGCTGAGCATGACGCCATATGGTATGGGATATCCCTGTGGTCAGCTGGGGTCAGCTGTCCTGGCTGCATCCTCTCCCAACTCCTTTTGCACCTCCAGCCTACTCGCTGGTGGGGTGATATGAGAAGCAGAAAAGGCTTTGACTCTGTGCAAGAACTGCTCAACAGTATCAAAAACATCTCTTTCTTATCGACATTGTGCCCAGCACAAACCCAAAGCATAGCCCCATACCAACTGCTGTGAAGATTACCTCTATCCCAGCCAAAACCAGCACAGCAATTGTATATTCAAATAAACTGTGAATAGAAGACAGAAAAGAGGTGCTTGACAGCCATTCGCTCTCTGTATCTTAAAATTATGATATGCTATCCAATCTACCAACTTTGAGAAGCTAGCCTTCGGCAAATCTGCTTTTATTGTGTTTTGGTTTAAGGTCCCTAAAGCATAATTGTGAAGATAGTTGGACCCATAACAAATACATAATCTTTGTAGTGTTGGCAGAATAAGGAAAGGTGAACCAATGACCTGTTACTCTTTCCACAAAACAAGAATGAATTAGAATAAGAAAGCATTTAAAACATGGAAATTATCTAACCTTGGAGCAGGGAAAGTAATATTTCTTGATATAACCGTTTTTGGAGTGTCTTTATTTTGCCTTGAAGTAACATGTTCATTGTTCTTGGAGAAGTGGTTGCTTAATGAGCAAAAGTCAAAGGATATTACACAAGATTATATACAAAAGCAAAACCAACGTGCTTCTGACCTTTTGAGAATGCACCTATGTTAATGTGCAAGTTGTATCTACCAGCCTATAAAAAGGCTCTGGAAACAGAGAGAACTGCCTATAATTGTATCTTTGTGCTTTGTCTGGACTGTCCTGATCTTATTGCTATGCATTCTGCTTTTGTGAGCACTTGACATATAGACTCAATATAAAACAAAGGATGTGCTATTTGGTTGTTATTGGAAAAAAATGCAAGAGTAAGATGGAAGATGAGTGACTTCAGATCTGTGGGGAACTGGTGAGGTACAAATTCAGCAGATACTTTATTGCTGTACTGGGGGGGAATGATCACCAGGTTCAGTGAGTTCATCAGATTTCCAGGCTTGTAGTAAAACGTGGATTAAAAAAAACAAGCAGATGCATGTAATCAGTCCTTCAAACACTGTGCATTTCTGTGAGTAAAAAAAGTGTTTTAAAAAAACCAGTGACATCACTATCCAATAAAAAAGAATCAGGCTCTTCCAATCCAGCTGAGCAGAAAGGAACAAAAAGACAAACTAATAGACCTTTGAAGATATAACCATTATATTCAAGGTTGTTATTCATCTTATCATGGAAATACAAATTAAGTGCTCAGCTTGCTTATCTAAAAGAGTATGGCAGGAGGCAGTAGGAAGGACACAGGTATGGTTTCTTATATAACTTCATAAATAAAAGCTCCACAGTGGTTTCCTGTGAAGCACTCATCCTAAATAGAAACTGGAGTTGTAAAGCAAATGCTGCAGATTTATGTAGTCTCAAAAGATTGCTGTTAGCATTTGAAAATCTCATAATATTATTAAACTGATATAACAAAACAAAGGGAAGAACCTGGATGGATTATTTATTAGTTTGGAATAAATGTATCTATCTATTGTACAGTAATATGGACCAATGCCTGCATCCTTGGCATAAAAGAAACATTGGAAGGCAGGTCCAAACACACCTTATGATACCTTTAGTGAAATAACAGATTGTTTTTATCACAAACAACTGGGAGATTTAGCAAGTTAAGATTCATCTGGTGCCAAACTAAGGTGCAGGTGAAAATAGATGATGGCAACCTATTCTTAAGCATCCCTGCAATTAGAAGTAGTCACTTGTGTAATGATGGATGACTTCCAGTGGAGAAATACAGAACTACACAAAGGATGTTTCACTTCAAGAATATGTAAATAACTTACTCTTTAGTTTTATGCTACATTAAAAGAAAAATTATAGTTTCCATCTGTCTGGAGCAAATCCAACGAAAGTGAGCAGAATAAGGTCATGTCCAAGATACACAAGACTAATCCTTTACACGATTTTATGTAAATCACTGTGGTTTTAGGGTGGTAGAAGGATTGAAGGGGGCACGTTCTGCCATTCTTTATGTCAAAATTATCACTTATTCAAGATACATAGCTAGTGTCTTTGGACTTAGTTATATGTAGCATTTGAGATGTAGATCAATTAGTATAAACCTTCTTTAGGATGCAGTTAACCTCAGCTGATTTCAGCCGTCTCACAGTTTGGTAATACAAATCAGTTAGTTAGGAAGGAGTGGCAAGAGTTACACTTTATAGGCCAAAATGTCACCTGTTACATTTGTTACATGAAATGTCAAAATGTGAGAGGCATTGATAAGACAACACACAGAAATACTGCACTGACATCCATTTCTTTCTCTGTGTTCTTTAGATGAATGAGATATAAGCACTTGGCAGTTTAAGGCAGAAACAGACATGATGCCTGAAGAGGAAGGAAATGTGATTAGAAAGATCTTTCTTTTTAGGAGAACTTTGCCTTTCAGCAGAGGCAAAGATTAGCAAACACTTGCGCTTTGTAACAGAAACCCTTGGGACATGTCTGTTGTGTCTCTATAATCTATCATGATCAGCAAAACTGGAGTAGATCATGCTATGTACAAAAAAATTACTTTTATGCTTATTTCAGATCCTCTCCTTATCCTTGCTATGCTGAATAAATTTATCTGAACAAGAGGGTATTGACTTCTTTTTCCAAGCATTCACATTGTTCATCTTCATCCATAATACCCTTTTAAAGATAAATTCAGGAAGCATAAAATATTTCAAAACAGGACAACATATTACACCACACCCTGCTTTTAAGCACATAAGATATTAATTTAAGATTCTTTTTAATTAGGAAGACAATGAATTAGGGCAATAATTATGTTGAGTCCTAAGGTCCATTCAATCAAATCCTAAGTTGCTAAAAAGCAAATGACTAGAAGAGAGTATGTAAAGAGTAAGAGCAAAAACTTTTTCCACAGCCAATAATTTGAGTTTCGATACTTTTCTAAGCCAAACATTTAGTTTTTAAATGTAATGGACCCTGACAGATTTTGTCTTCCATGAGCTGACTTTGGAATCCATGTACACTTTTACCATCCCAGTTTTCTGCAGCAAAACCTAATTAAATACATAGGGTGACAAATCACTTTCATTAACTTAAGCGCATAGTAAAGGTGGATTAAGAAGCTCATAGAAAACTCAGACCACCACAGAACACACTAAATCCTATGTGCAGACTGAGTTGTCTGCTTTGAGTGTGCATAGTAAGTCCTGTGTGCCATATATCCTATGAATGCTGTGTTGGAATTGGTGCAGTGGACTTGTCACATCCAGCCCCGGACTGAAGACAAACTGACAGCTGATTACTGAGTCCTGATCCAAGCTGTGATCTGGGACAGAAGTCATGGGATCATTTAGGTTGGAAAACACCTTTAGGGTCACTGAGTTCAACTAGTAACCCAGCACTGTCAAGTCACCACTCGGTAACATCTACACTTCTTTTAAATACCTTCAGGATTGGTGACTCAAATACTTCCCTGGGCAGCCTGTTCCAATTCTTCATAACCCTTTAGGTGAAGAAATTTTTCTTAATATACAATTTAAACCTCCCTTGCTGCAACTTGTATTAATTTCCTCTTGTCCTATCGTTTGTTACTTGGGAAAAGAGACCAACCCCCACCTTGTTACAACCTCCTTTTAGAGAGATAAGGTCTCTCCTGAGCCTCCTAACTACCTCAGTTACACCTCATAGGACTTGTGCCCTAGACCCTTTCCCAGCTTCTAGGCATGCTCCAGTGCCTCCATGCCTTTTGTGAAGTAAGGGACCCAAAACTGCAGACAGTATTTGAGGTGTGGCCCCACCAGCGCTGAGTATCACCACCTTAGTCCTGCTGGCCACACTATTCCTAATAAAAGCCAGGATGCCATTGGCCTTCGTGGCCACCTGGGCACATTGCTGGCTCGTGTTCAGCCTATCAATCCAGCCTGTCCAGATTGCTCTGCAGAGCCTTCTTGCCCTCCAGCTGATCAGCACTCCAACCCAACTTGGGTGCAAGCATCTGCAAACTCATCCACAAAGTGACTGAAGGTGCCCTTATAATTCCCTTGCCCTGTTTATTGATAAAGATATTAAACAGGACTGGCCCCATCACTGAGCCCTGGGGAACACCCCTTGTGAAGGACCACCAGCCGGACGTAATTCCATTGTCCACCACCCTCCGAGCCTGGGCATCCAGCCAGTTTTTCACCCAGTGAACAAGTGCACTCACCCAAGCTGTGGGCTGCCAGTTTCTCCAGAAGAATTCTGTGGGAAATGGTGTCAGAGGCTTTACTGTCCAGGTAGATGATAGCCTTCCCACAGCCTTCCCCTCATCCACTAAGAGGGTCAACTTGTCACACAAGAACATCAGGTCGGTCAAGTAGGACCTGCTTTTCATATACCCATGGTGACTGAGCCTCATCACCTGGTTGTCTTTTGGGTTCTAATCCCTTAGCATTAACATTAAACTTTGCAGTATACATTTTGTGCCAACTGAAAAGCAGGAGACAGCAGCACTGTGTGCCTAGATTGACATTATAACTACCTCTGCCTTCGGATTTCTCCACCTTTTCAAGAAGGACACAATTCACCGCAAGCAAATTCCAGAAAGTCACACCATAATCCAAGAGAATGACCTGGAAAAGAATTTCAGGATCACCAACAGTGTGAAAAATTTTCCGGTAGTGTCTTTGTCATAGGAAATTACTCCATAAACTGTTTAAAAAAAAATTATTTTCCCTAAACACAGCTCATGTCTTGACTCTGAAAACATATGGAAAGACCATATGCTTTCATTTGCATACTGTCTTTCACCATCTTAACTGGCATCACAGCCAAGAATTTTCTATTATACATTAGATTCCACCCTCCATCACTCAAGCGTTTACTCATCTTCCTTTTTACTGTTAAAAAGAGGACTGCAGTCTTCAGTGAATGCATTTATTTTAACAAAAAATCCTTTATTTTACTAGTTTTGTTGCCATTGACTAACCGAAGAGATTTCAAGCATTTTGTGTATCTGTTTTCTCCCCCTGAAGACACCTATAATTGAAATTTGTTCACAGACACTTTAGTGTTATCAATCAAACACTGAAATATTTTGGCTGCTTGTTTGTTATTGAAAAGAGAGTATTTAAATCAAGGAAAAAAAACCCCAACACATTTACTTTTTTGTCTAGGTAGCTTGTAGGTTTATAAAGAAGGTCAGGAAGAAAAGTCCTTTCTTGAAACAAGTATTTTTCTATACAATGGACACATCTGAGCTTCCTGTTACTGATTTTTTATGATATAGAATCATGGACTATCCTGAACTGGAAGGGATACACACGGATCATTAAGTCCAGCTCTTGGCCTTGCACAAGCTAACCCAGAGACTTGACTCCAAAACATGTAAGTATTCTAGCTTTGCAGTAAAACGGTTGCAAGGCTGTTAGTTCCGTATGTGAAAACACTTATTCATTCACGCTGTTAATGTAATTTTCTTGTATAAAACTGTCAACCACAAGTATTCTATAAAAAGTATAAACAGTATGCGTACACTGTTAAGAGATGTCAGAACCAAAAAAAATCTTCCAGCTACCAGCTTTCAAGCCTGTATTTCTAATATAGAAGTAAGCTGACAATAAGCACAGTTCTCTAGACTCGTCTTGGAATAAGACAAGTACTTACTGTTCTTCATTCTGTAAGTTTGCTCTGAACACCTTCAGCTGCTCTGTGAGTTTGGCAATCCACAGCTTTGACCGAGAGGTCCAGGCTGCTTGGCTGCCTCCTCACTCAGTGTTGCCATCAACACGCCTGTCCCTTCAGGTAGGAGGAGGTTTTCTGTCACTGTCTGAGCTTTGCAATCCAGGGTAATCACACATTTAGATCGACATGCTTCAGTGTGAATGAATGATCATTTATATGACTTGTTTTCTGTTTCACAGCTATTCCTCCTCTGACTATGATGTCAAAATACTTTATCTTTAGGAAGAAGCAAAGTAAGCTGCTTTCTAATATTCAGTAGCTAAGGCTTTGTATTGCAAAACCCAGCAACGTCCCCGACCACATCTTTTCAACATGAAGCCCACTGATGTTTCATTGCTTCCTTATATGGGATGTTCTGGAGGTGGAAGCAGAGATAATTCTCTGACCTAGCGTAAAACTGCTGGTACCCAAATCTGGAAGGCAACCACACAGAACAAAGCAAAAAAAAACCCAGCAAACAAACAAACAAACAAACAAACAACAAACCAGAAAGTAGGTGCTCTTCTTGCAGCTTGCTTTACTGCAGTTAGATCTTCACTTCAGATGTTTACAGAAGAAATTTTGTTGATCCAAAGAAAAATTTTAAAGTTTCAAAAATATCAATTAATTCTTGAGAAAAAGCCTTGGGTGTGGCAGTGGTAAATTTTCAGACCTCTACAGACCTCCCAAAACCTTTCATAAAAAGAAGAGATGTCCATGGCAACTCAAGAGAGGGGTGCCTTCGCTGAACACATCCTATATCTGAATTGGCTTCTCATATTCATCTTTAATGGAGTCCTAAAAAAAATATAATCTCATTCAGACTGAGAAATCATATCTTATAAATCACTGCTACAAAATGCTACTCAGTGAGTGGTGCAAAGTGCTTTTAATTTCACCTCTTTTAATCTATTCAGGATTTTTTATAAGAATAATTTACAAGAAGCAATTATCAGTGTAAACAAAACCATAAGCAAAGGATCTTTGGTTCTGAGGTACTACTAGAAATTAAAAAATATATTGGTGGAGACAGGAAGAGAGATACTTAGGGGTAGAACACTGTCTGACACTGTCTTCTCCTGCAGTTAATTTCTGTTGAATTACTGTGTGCACTTTTCATAAGCTTACCCTCACAAAGCTGCTTGGGCATCCTAGAGCCAACAAAATTCACAGCCAATCAAATCAATCAACCAAATAACCGAATGGTAACATTAGACAAATATAGGCATATATTTATAGATGTGCAGTTCATAATTTATGGGTGCAGGGGATGGGAAAGCAAACAAAGGTTATTACTATCATTCAGTGGTAAATGTATCAATATTAAGCCACACAGTCTTCTTGAAAGAGGGACCACACCTGTGGGATGACTTGTATGACAAGCACATTTCTGTTACTTCTTGGGATAAAAATGAATGGAAAACTCTCCTAACAATTTCAACCACAGAAAGGACCAGAACAATGCTGTCCTCTATCTCCACTCACTTTACCTCTTTCCTCTTCATGGTCAACACTCTTACTGAAGGCACAAAATTAGCATGATTTATGGGCTACTAACATTAATCTATACATTAAAATGTTCTGGATGAAAGTAATAAATTCAACTAGATACAATTTTATGAAGTTAATTTTGTTAAATCTGAAATTTGAAATGGAGAAAGCTGTGATTAAACAGCTGTAGAATACATTTGTATTTTTGTGGTCTAAACAAATGAGGGACTTGAGAGTAAATATTTCTCCTCACTTCTGTCAGTTTCAAAAGATGAATTTTCCTCCTGCTATTTCAAAATTAATAAATTCCAATGTTGGATTGGAAAAATTTACATTTGGCTTGGCTTGTGTGACTAGCTGTGGTTAAAACGAGTGTCTTGCCAAAAATCAATTTCCTATGTCAGGTCCAGCCAGTACAGACACCAAAAACAGCTCTTGAGGAAAGCCAAGCAGTAGCTGCTGCATTTATGCAGGACTCCAATGGATCCTCAGGGTGAGTAATGTCTCTGAACTTGATACATCTTTCCTTCTGGAGATGGGTTTCCTTTTGTTTTTTGCAATATACCTTTGCACTGAGCTTGGCTGAGAGGAAAGCTTTCTAAACCACTGTTCCTAATACGAGTCTTTGACATATGCACCTCTGTTTGTCATTGTGGTTTCATAAGCTTGTTTGGATCCCAACAGTAGTCTTATTCTTCAGAATGTTTTGTCATCAACAAAGATTTGTAGTGACACACGAAACCCTTTTCAACACACAGTGTCATCTTTTAGTCAAAATAAAATAGTACAGAATGCTGAATGAAAATGTCAAGCCAAAGTTTAAAAAGCCTGTTCTGTTTTTTATTTTCTCAGTTAAATAAACTTTTGCTTCTTTTCTGGCTTCAACAAACTACCCTGGATTGCATTGTCCCAATTGCTGAAAGAACATGAAACTCAAACATTCCACTTTGTTTTTCTCAAGTGGTGTCTCCCATCCAAATTCAAACAGGACAAGTTTTGTGGTCATTGAAATATCATCCATAAAGTCTTTGTTGTGGGTTGTCAGTAAGGATACATGTCTTGTTGGACATGCATAACATTTCCAAAGCAGTTCTAGTAACAAGCTGTGATTTTTGATTATCCATTCATCTAAATTCTATCGTATCTCTTTAAACTATACACAGCCAACTCAGCTTAATTCAGTTCAGTGAAACTGTTGTATATTGGAGAGCATGCTGAAACTTCTATAAGAGACGTATTGTCTGTTCAGACAGCAAATCCAGAACCATAGTCACAAACGTAGCTGAAAGCATCATAAATATCTTGTATATTCAGGTCTGACTGCTTGCATAACCTTCCTCATTGCCTGCATTCAGACGATGTGCAGACTGTCCATCTGGCAGCCATATAAACACATGGCAAATCTGGAAGCACACCCATCTTCCATTTTCTTGTGTCTCCTCACTGAGAGTTGTGCAGACAGTTTTAATGGCCTAGTATCATTGCTCTTTAATGTTTATATTTTCTTCTCTGCTACCAGAAGTTAAATTTTTTTCCAGTTCGTGAAAATGCAGCATTGGTCAGTCCCTCAGTGTTGCCTTTATGTTTCAAGAGTCCCTGGTGTTGGGTGTCTCCACATTCATGTATGCCCATACTTTTACAATGGTTGCATTTCTGCATTTTATCTTTTATTTTTCCTCTTTCTCACCTAGAGGTAATTTAGATCTCTCCAAGCTAGCCAGATGGACTCTATGCCAACAGGTGCATATTTAACACCACCATTCATTTTCATTCCTGCACTAAAAAAAAAATGGCTAGTGAATTTCAAATTCTCAGTTATACACATAGCACCAGCATTTTTAGAGAGTGCCTTAACAAAAGGTTACAAGAAATGTGGAATTTTTTTCAGCCTTGGGTTTTCATGCATGCCTTCTTCTTGCATTGTACTTGCTCTCATCCTGTCTGGCACATACACTGGCTATTCTCACTCACTGATTTACATCACCCCTAATGGTGCCCTTGCTGTTACTAGCAGTTACTTAATATAATGTCAAACTCCTTTGCAGGTACTGCTATTTCCACTAAAGACAAGCATATTGAGCTGTTGAATAGTGGGGTGTAAATGCACCATCTAAAGTGTTATTGTCTTGGTCTTCCACAGATAAGTCTGAGCTTTCCAGCATTTCATCCTCAGGACCTACCTAAGACTTTGTGTTTATCACAAGTAACCTAAAGGAAAGCTCTTGACGGAGAGTTATTAAGCACTTGCGGAACTCTGGTAGGAATGGTAGACAAATGGCCCCATATTTAATATCAAAATAAACTATTTATCATGGAAATGAAGGAGATTCACTTAGGATCTGTGGCTGATCTGACTGACAGCTGATGCAGTAGTCAGGTGTGGTAAAGGTTTATGGAATGTTACGGGGAAAAGCTCCTCTCTGATAGGACACTACTGTCTCTGTCATTGCCTCTGTTTCTTGAGGATTTCTATATAGATTCACTTGGTTTCTCATAGAGATTGTTGTCTACACTGTATGCTGAACTTCTGTTTCAGTACATCTTTGGCAAGAAGCCTTTGATTGTTTATGGTGTCTTATCTTGCTGTCAGGGCTACACATATACTGCAAGATTACCATTCTCAAATTTACATACACTGTGTTAGTGGTATTCAGCATATAAACATTGTGTAACTTTTTCTCTGGGACAAAACATAGTAGCAGGGGTGGATAGGCAGTTTAAATTGCACTGATCATATGATTCATAATATTAATATAATAAAAATATAGTACTGAAGTTCTTTGGCATGGAAGTGTCTTTTATTGGTTTCAGAAGGCATCTTAGCTTGGAGATAAATTATGTAGAGTTGAATGTCCATTAAGCAATTACAGGAGAAAGAGTTTTGTTGTTGGTACAAAGTATTTTCTTTGATTAGTTCAAGTGTGATCAGAAGGTTTTTCCCTTCTTGAGGGAATGTTTTTGCCAAGTTAGTTGCATGCTAGGATAACAACTCTCTATTTTATTCTTAGTTAATGATTTTCTTACTTATTTGGTGCTTCATGTATCTACTTGTGCTTCAAATGCCGATTTTGATTTGTTCAATAACATTAGTATCATTTGTTCAACAGTGTCCTAGAAAGTACTGCTGGGAGACAGTACAGATTGTTAAGAAGCACTGTTCTTTATAGTCTGCTAATGCTTTAATCTTGCCTTTGCTAATGTGATGTCAATACTTTAAACCCATTTTCCCTGCTTCCTTTTCTTAAAATTGAGCCAGTAAGATGAGAGCAGAGCAGCTCCTAGTACAGTGACTGCTGCTGTTGACTGCCTTACACTGGGAGTGTTGGGCCGAGGTTGGTACAGACCAGCAGTGCTGCTGAAGCAAACCTCCCTTTTTTCATTTCTTACAGTGGTAAAATCTGGCAGGTGCAGCAGATGTTTCAGTTCCTGTAGTGAAATTTATTACATGGAACTGGTAGGTCCTTTGCTTCCTTACTTACATTAATGAAAAACAATCAAGAATTTTTTGTAAATTTATCAAATTCAGCACTAAGGTAGAAAAAGAACATTCAGTTGCTGGCCAATTATTCTGTAAAGATGAATCATGGTTTTCACTGAGCACCCTTATGTGCTAGATTTCCACACAAACCCACTGAATTAAAATGCTTTGTACACTGATAACTCCTCCTTCAGGCAAGTTAATAGACATCCGCTTTTTGATGTTGTCGCATGCAAGGAAATCCAATGATTACATGGATAAAAACACTCCTATGTTTTGAATAGTCTCTTTAAAAAAAGCTAGAATAATATAACAAAGCGATTAGTAAGTCCTACCTCTAATTTTATTCCACAATGCAGCTGCTTCCTATATTTATAATGGTGGACATACTTTTTCACCCTATTACATTTATCCTATGGAAATTCTAGTAATTTCTTCTGACAGAAGTAAATTTGGCAGAATCTTTTTCTGTAGAATGAGCTATTTGTACTAGAACCACTTGTATCTGCCAGGGTTGTATACAGCCTAGAAGTTATGTCCTCATTATGAAAATCAGCTATAAATCTTCACTCTATATCCCACCTAACACTGCTGAGCACATGAAAGAAGCAGTGAGAGTTTGTGGGAGAAACAAGAAGAATAAAGTGGTCATTTTGCAGTCAAAATGTATTATCACCACCATCATTTAATTTCCCAAATAATGTAGGGAGAAAAAAATAATGTTCTTGGGCAACTGTAACACTTCCTAATCTGCACTTGACTTTTCCACCATCTAGTGTTTACTCTGAGGATATGTTATTGATGCAGCAGGAAGCAAGGCATTACCTAAATTCAGTATATTGAACGTTCTTCAAAGCTGATGTGAAAAATAAATACCAGATAATAAGCTTAAAATTTTTTGTTGAGGATGATATGGAGCCTGACTATACTGACAGTGATTAAACATCCTGAGAGACTGATCTGAGGCATGTTGGGAAAACCCAGATATTGAGAACATACACCTGTCTGCCAGATGTGTGTTATGGTAACAAGGGTAAGGAAGGAAGACTACCATGACAATTAAGCTTCAGACTTAAGAATGTGAATTAGAGTGAGTGAATAGATGTGATTCTCCATAAAATCAACTTCTCTTCATCAAGTTTCTCTCACTTTTGCTCCTTGGTTACTGCACATGTAAATACACATGCAATCAAAGTTATTTTAGTCTGTGAGGTACAGCATCCCTAGAAAATTAGACACATACACTGGCAACTTAAAAGAGCTGAAATCAGTTTCAACATTTGGTGTTTTACAGAAACTTTTATTATTGGAGCTTCTGTGCAATAAAAGTTAGAGCAGAAATTCCATAAATTAATTCATGGAGAGAGATCTCAGGAATTGGAAGAGCTTAATAACAAAATTCACCCACAATACAGTACATGAGGACTACGTTAAAAAATGTCCTGCAAAGACTCCATGGACTCCAGCTGACTGGGGCACCTGACTCTGAGCTGTTGCATTGGAAAGTAATTTTTAAATAGAAACTTCCAGATAATTTGTGCTGCAAATTTTGAAGCCTTATCTGTATTACATATTTTGTGTGAGAATTCACCTGCCCATGGCTGAAAGTGAGTTCCTATGAATCATAAACATGGTTTCTCACAAAGATCTTGTGTTGTTTGCTAACAAACTAAGCTCCGTTTCACAAGTAGATATACTGATCACCCTAAAGAACATCAAGTCATCAAGTGCTGCAAAAAACATGTTGTCTGGTTGTCCAGGGGCTCACAAATATTATGGCAACAACTCCAATAAGCAGATTTTCAATCCTTTTCCTCTGATGCTGCTTGAAGTCTTGTGTGTGGCCAGACCATATGAGTACTCTTCTGAGTTCAACCCAGTAACTGGAGGAAGTGGCTCTAGGTCAGTATTTTTCCTGTTACAGATTATGAATGTGCATTTCTAGAGAAGAGTGTAATATCAGGATTAATCACATACAAAATATCGCATTTTACTAATGCACAGCAAGGTAAAGACTACTCAAAAACTTTGACTGAGGAGAACAAAGGCTAGTAATTTCTTCTGATGGGGAAAAAAAATAAAAAAACAAAACACCACAAAAGGACACTAATATATTTCATTCCCTGTCAGAATTTAGGGAGGGTAAGCCTCTGCTGCCTAGAGACTCTGGGGCAGGACCTGTTGCCTCTCATGGAATGAGCAACATACTAAGTATGAAATTAAGCCTAAGTTGCCTAATTAGCTTAAAGACATAGCTAGCAAACGATCTCATATTTATTAGTAATGCTTAGTAAATGGTTCTTGAATATTTTGACAATTTTGTCTTACTGTTTGTCAAAGAACAGGTATCCAGCAAGAGAGAGACAAAACTGGGAAAGCCAGATATGTTTTACACTGGATTAGCAGATGTGCAAACAGTCCATGATCGGGTGTAGAACAGTCATTTTAGCTTGAAAGAGGACAATGAAGTGTGCCTCAGACCTGAATCAAGTAACCCAGACTTCAGTGGAGGAGGAATTCCAGAAACTATTCAAAGTCTCTGGGGTACTCCATGTTATTACAAAGAATCCAATCTCACATTTGGAGATGAGGAGATTTGGGTTTTTTTTTAACTGTTGACACTGCAGGAGTACCAGGCCCATCTGAAAGTGTGTTCAAATGCAGCTGTAAGACTTGCTGAAGAAAGAGATGTCTGGGATATGGAAAGATGGAGAGAGAAATAGTGAATAGGTGAGCAGGTGGGAGAAATTGCTGTAAAGTAGGAGGGCTTAAGGAAATTTTTTAGGAGGGCTGGTAGTATCAGATGCAAGCAGAAGCTCAGAAAGTAGAAGAATAAAAAATGTAGGAAGAAGGAACAAATTCAAGACTTCTGAAGAACAGAAGTAATTTAAGGAAGAAACAGTGAGATAGAAGATAGGTTATATTGTTTTCAGCTTTTTATGGGGCACAATAAATATTGCCTTGCATTTAGATTACTTCTTTCCTCCTAAAACAAACAACTGGAACAGGCAAGCTGACTGACACTTTAATGGCTGTACTTCTCTTCATTGACTCTACAAAGAACTGGTAATGAATACACAGACGTAGTGGGTGACTACAGAGGTGACTACACTAGAGACACCTAACTTTCAGAAGAGATGGATAGCACCCCATGTTTCATGCACTAAACTCTGACTGAATGTGATCTAACCTAGAAAGAGCTGCAAAACCTGCCTGACAAAGGATCACTCTTCCCTTCAACAGGGTAACAGCCATTTTAGAAAAAGACTCACCAGCTCTGGCAAGGGGAAAATATCAAGACAGGGAAGCCAAGTCAGGCAGTCTCCTGAGACACTGGTTATCTTCTACAGGAAGAAAGGGAGGGAAGAAGGAGGGAAGGAGATATTCTTTAGCTGCCCCTCCCAACTTTTCAGGGGAATGCTGGCAATTCCACTTCTGAGTCATAGTCATGCACTGCTGTCCTGCAGAAGGGGAGGCATTTGGAGCAGAATGGCTTAAGTCACTCCTTGAAACTGGCCCAAGTACCAACTCCCCAGGTCTGATGAAAGTGAATACATTCAACCTGGGGTGCAGAACATAAC
The DNA here is from genome assembly GCF_003031625.1 of Empidonax traillii. Classification (NCBI taxonomy): domain Eukaryota; kingdom Metazoa; phylum Chordata; class Aves; order Passeriformes; family Tyrannidae; genus Empidonax; species Empidonax traillii. The sequence continues at coordinate 128,297 of NW_020956127.1, read as the reverse complement.
CTCATGTGTCTTTATCCATGAGAAGTTGTTATGCACTTGCAGTTTTAATGTTCTGTGCTAGATCCAGCTCTGATACAGACTGAATCCTTTAGCCTCCCTCTGGGAAAAAAAAAAAAAAACAAAACAGAACAAAACAAAAAGAAGGTTAAATTAATTCCAACAACATCCACACATCATCCTGTTGTGCGGTCTCAGAATTTAGGTTACAAAACTGTGTTGAAGTCTCTGTGTGTTCCAGCTCTCCAAGACTTCCTTAGGCTCAGGGATGCTAACTACTTTCCTTTATTTGCACTCTAGATGCAGCATAGAGGTTGTAAATGCGACAATGTGGTTTGGAAATTTGATTTTTGCCTCAACTGGTACAACAGAACCACCATAAAAAATAGCAATTTTATATTTCTATGCAATAGAAACATATTTGCACCAGACTAGCACATGAGAGAATCTATCCAGAAGCAGAGTTAACATTCCCAAAATTAAATCAAATAATAATAAAAAAAGCCCACAACGCGGTTCTACAGTCATGATTGTGCTAAAGACTTCAAAGGAAAGCACACTGTGTTAGATTGTACAGTGTAGTTGGATGTAATTACACCATTCCAGCCCCACTGATAATGCAATTAAGATCTGAAAATATTGCAGCTTTCTCCATTTCCTCTGACATAGGTGAAGGGCTAAGATAGAATAAATACATTTATTAAAAAAATCCATGAAAAGTATAGTCAGTTTGTTTCTCACGTAGTGCTTATAATGCCACTGGTTTTTATAAAAGTTGTCCAGAGTTCATAGTCATATTGAAATGATTAAAGCCAACCAGAGGGAGAATTATCTGAGAAATCCATAGTATTTTACGGATGAGCTGGCATATACAGTATTTACCATGCCATAACTCATACAAGTCTTACTTACTATCTTAATGAGTGACAATAGCATATCTGGAAAACATCTGCCCTGGAAAGGGACACATCAACTACTCTGTCTGCTTGAAAAATGTAGATATAGTATTACTCTATGTCAGCCATGCATATCATATGTGGTATGAAATGTCTTCAGTGGTAAAAGAATAAGGAGTGCATGTTTCATTTCTAAATGTCTCAGAATAGACTCACTCATCCTCTCTCAGGATGAGTACCCCTTACTCCCTGAGCAGTCTAATGGAAAAAGGGGTACGTGTTTTCTGCTCTGCAGGAGTTCAGGTTATTTTATGAATTAAATCCCAGTAGGGCTAAAATAATTTTCCAGCAAGTTACTAAAAAAGCATTTTGCATTATAATTTAATTGTTCTTCAAGTTCTTATGAACACATTGGCATTAGGAAAAAGAGGCAGAGGCTTAAAGTAGGTGTTTCTTTCGCAAATAGAATTCTTCAATTTCTTCAATATATAAACGGCCATGGCCAATCACCATGGCCGTTTATATAGCTGCCTTCTTTTCCTTTTCAACTGTCATGCATGTTTTGGCTGGCATGATTACAGTATATTCCTAATCCCCAGAAGAGCATTTTTCCCATCAGAACCAGCAGCAGCTGCAGCTTGAACATGTTTATCAACACACCCACCTGTGTTTTTGTCATGGACCGCCAGTGATGCCATAACTCCTCCTGTTCTTTCCACTATGTAGGTGTTTTTAGAATCTTTCCAAAGAAATTAATTTTGAGACTAGAGATGTTTCCCATTTGATAGAATATTTTAGTGAACTTTGCTTTAGTGGGAAAACTCCAGAAGGCACATGACCTATGGCAATTACAAAAGGCAGTAAATATATCCTTCCAGTTTTAAAGAAATGTAGTATCCAGCCCTCAACTCTATAAAGAACAACTATTTTCTAGAAGCAGAGGAAGTTTTTCTTGCTGCTACCTTGGACACTGCCCTCTTTTTTACATAAATTGCTAAAATACTGAACCCAACTGCATGTTATGGTTTTTTTTTTTGGCTCAGGATACAGATAAAGTAATGGGAAAAAGTTAGCTTCATGGGCATCTTGAATGTTTGCAATAACTCACTTTCTTCAGTAGTTATGCTTTGTCATTAGAGAGTGTGAACATTTTCATTCTTATTAACAGAGTGATCTTCAGCCAAGGAATTATCTAATGGAACAGCTGGGACACTTTGAAGCAGTTTGAACTTAAATTAAGTTCACAACTTGGAAAACTTTGCCTTAGCTTTCTTTTTCTTTTTTTCTTTTTCTTTTTCTTTTTTTTTTCTTTTTCCTTTTCTTTTTCTTTTTCTTTTTCTTTTTCTTTTTCTTTTTCTTTTTCTTTTTCTTTTTCTTTTTCTTTTTCTTTTTTTTTTTTTTTTTTTTTTTTTTTTTTTTTTTTTTTTTTTTTTTTTTTTTTTTTTTTCTTTTTCTTTTTCTTTTTCTTTTTCTTTTTCTTTTTCTTTTTCTTTTTCTTTTTCTTTTTCTTTTTCTTTTTCTTTTTCTTTGTTTTCTTTATTTTTCTTCTTCCTTTATAAACAGAGTAATGCTCTAAAATATTTTTCACCAATCCCAGAGCTTATCAGGTATTCTTATATTAATTAACTAAATTAAAATAATATAATTAACTAAAGAATGTCAGGTGGAGATAAAGATCTGTGTGGCAGCCGTGATGCTAGTGTTCATTTAACCTGAAGTTCTAGTTTATTTGGTTCACCAAATATGGGGTTTCACGACTATTCCACATGCCTTTAAATGATATTTTTCATCTCCTTACAAAGGTCTGTTCTTAGACAGAAAATGCTGTGGTCTAAACTAGAAATGTGAGAAGGGTTATATTTATTATCTTGTTAGTTCCAGAAGAGGAATCTACCAGCACTTACAGAAGACTAAGCAGAGTTTAATGGCAGTTTATGAGCTCTGTCTCTTAGCAGAATCATGTACTGTTTACAACTGTTTCCAAGACATGCAGGTGCATTGTGAGAAAATGAGCCACTACTGAAGTCATACTATAGACACTTAGTTACAAGTGTTTCAGTCACATAGCAAGAAATTAACAATGCTGCATTTGTTTTCTTTTTAATATTTCTCATATTTCTTATTCTCATTCTAAAGGAATGCATTCTAATCCAAGGACACATTCTCATACATTCATTAATCCTGCTGCTCTAAAATGTTTCACATGAAAACTCAAAATCAGATGGCTTTATGCGTTCCAACTGGGCTTTTGTAAAACAGGGTCATCCTTGAACTTGTCATCTGCTGAGGTATTAAATTCCAGATTTCACTCAATTACATGATCTTAAGAATGTGGCAAGTTGCCATTTCTTTCTCAACTTTGAACAAATGTTATTGCATCTAACTGTTTAATTTCAGGAATCCCTCAATTATAAATGACCCTTAGCAGGAAGTTGTGCAGCTTCTAAAAATTTACCTATGAAGGGAATGTAAATGTTACTTATTGCCAACATTCTTGAAACTAAAACACCCTTTTTTAAAAAAATTCAGAGTATAGCAAACATGATTTAACAAATTAATATTAACTTCAGATCTGTATGCAAAGTTTGTTTTTTCTTACATTGGAAGACACTGTTATGAAACCTGATACAGTGCCTTTGCAAAAAGATTAGCTGATCATTAAGATGATACATTTATTAAAGTTACAATTCACTACAGCAAAAAATTATCTAAAATGGGGCAAAGTTTGAAATAAACAAATATTTAAAATGAAAGAAATAAGCTGAAGGAAAATCAAGTTAAGCATGCTATGTTAAAAAGAGTTGTTTGATTTGTTTCAGATAAAACCATAACTCTGTCCTGAAATAACTGTATGCAATAAATTTCTTAGATAACATATTTTTGTTTTTCTAAAACAACTTCATGGGATATTCTTTATGTACTCAAAAACTAAGTTCACTGGATTTTTTTGACTGAGTTGACAGGAGGTATCTTAGTGCAACATAACAGTTTCACAGAATCTGTGCTAATTATGCTATAATTATTAAAAGTTACAAAAAACAAGCATAACCAAAGACTTCAGCTGTCTGATGGTATGCAGAATACTGCTAGCCTAAAAAGGTGCATTGCTTATTAGAGCAGAGTTTACGTTATGCCAGAGAGGTTTTACACCAGCAAATCTGCATTTTAAACCGAAATTTTTATGCAAAAGAGATGAACTGTTTTTCAGCATTTCTCACATAGCTGTCCTTTCTCTCAGTTGGACTTCCCAATTGCTCTGGACAAGTGTGTAATGTTGGACAAGACCACACAGGACTATGACTGGGATCCTTCTCTGCACAGGAAGGGAGATGATGGTGTTCCAAGCGTGCTGAGGGAGCTGCAAAGGCAGAGCCAGCACTGTCCTGGCTGGCTGTGGAGGGAAGGCAGCAAGGCTTGAAAAGTGGTTGCAGAAGGAATCAGGGAGAGATAAAGGAGCGGGGCTGGGACTTGAATGGCTCAGGGGGGCGGGAGAGGGCAGCTGGTGAGAAGGACAAACCTCTCCCAGAAAAGGGAGACCAAGAGAAATGAACAGCTGCTGCAGCCGCAGGGAGCCCAGGAAACAGTAGCTGGGAAAGGACTGACTTGAAACGGGACCTACAGGAGCTAAGCCAGGAACAGCTGAGCAACTGTGGGAAGGAAGAACTTCTGGGGATCGTCCCACTGCAGGTAGAAGGCAGCTCAGGCACCCAGACACCTTGAAAACTTTGCCCAGCAGTAGCAGAAAGCACCTTTTGAGTAAATAAGACAGAAAAAATATATCAGGTTTTTCCCTTATGGGCTTGTGAAGGCAAAAATGGGCTCCTGAAATGTCAGAAGGTGGAATCCACTCCTGGGTATAAAATAAGGAGGCCAAGACCAGCTTGGATTTTCTGTGGGGAAATGCACAGGTCTGTGCTTGGCACTCTTGCTGTCACTGGTGGAGAGAGCATAAGAAGAGAGATCTGAGCTGTCACTTGGCATGGACCTTTTGGAGACAGCAAACACCTGTCAGATCATCACCACTGAATAACTGTGTGCAAGACCTACAAATTCTAAGACTTATTACAGGGAATGAAACCTGCTCACAAAAATGGTCTGCCCATGAAGCCAACTGGCACAGAGTAGCCTGTGTCCATGCTTTTAAACTCTCTCATAATCCAAAATAGGCCAGACGTATGTATCTACCTACCACAAAGTGCCTGTGACCTACAAATTTCTCCAAGTGATGCTAGGGGGTTGTCTGAAGAAATGGTTCTTGGTCCAGACCAGAATCACTCCTGTAACCCTTTTTATCCACGTCTCCTGTTGTGTTTGACTTCCTGGGAAGATTTTCTAAAGCTAAGTATACCCATAGCTCTTTTTAAATTTTTATTCTTTTTTTTTTTTTTTTTTTTTTTTTTTTTTTTTTTTTTTTTTTTTTTTTTTTTTTTTTTTTTTTTTTTTTTTTTTTTTTTTTTTTTTTTTTTTTTTTTTTTTTTTTTTTTTTTTTTTTTTTTTTTTTTTTTTTTTTTTTTTTTTTTTTTTTCTTTTGGTAATGGCCTGGTTTTTTCCCTTACTTTGCTTTCTTTGCCATGGTCCTGCCAGAGGGTTAAAGAAGACCTGGACTGTAGTGGATTCATTTTGCTGGTATCATCTGCTTCAGTATCTCCGTCATCACAGAATCACAGAAAGAAAAACTACTCCTTGTCGGGTAGAGTCAGCTAAATTGAATCAGAATTAAAATCTAAACAATGCACAGGTAACATCAGCAGGAGAGGAAAGGAAATCAGCACTACTCCTGAATGACTGCAGTCACTGCTGTACACAGTCTGGGATCACTAGGACACTACAGAAAGCCCAGGCATGAACTGCAACCACAGCACACCTTCATCCACTGATGGCAAGTTTCTGCTCCAAAGCAACTGCTGTTCTCCCCCAAAGAATTCTCCACACACTTTTCTTGCAGGTTTGGGTTGGTATCAGGCACTCTACATTGAGCATTATACTCAGAATAATTTCGAATATTGTAGCCTGTTTAGTAAATTGAGGTGTTGTGACTTTGTTAGACTCTGCCTGCTATTGATAGCCTTGGCTTCTCTCAAGGCAGAGGTGGACATTGGATTTTAATTTAAGAATCCTGAAATCGCTTCACTTGAAAGTGAAGTAGCTCACTCCTGAGGAGGCAGGCTCATGAAGCTGGAGGTCTTTAAGAGGCAACTGCTCATGGAGTATTTGCTATGAGGCATTGTCCATTATGGTAGTTCTTGTCTTCTAACCTTTGGGTGCATTGTGAATCCCATTGTTCCCATCACTGATGAAAGCTGATGAGGTGAGCATGGACTAAAACAATTTTTTAAAAAAACTTCATGCTGAGCTACTATCGAATTTCAAAATTAGACTTTGTAGGTGGCATCCAATTGGAATAATTAAATTCAAGGGGTTCCTCTAATAAATAACTAACTAATTGAGAAATGAAAGCCCTCATACTGGTAGGGATCAATAGGTTTGTTAAGAAGAAGCAAAAAAATTAGGGGAGTTCGCGAGTAACATAATAGCTGAAAATTTTACAGTAGATAGTGCATACATATATTACCAACTGTGCTGTGCCTCAGTGTATCCAGGATTGCCCATACTGGCAGAGCACAGGGAAAGCTGTGGGTTGTTGGGGTGAATGCTGGGCTTGCTTTGAATGGACATGAGAGTAGCGAAGAAAATAGGAAATTTTGTGCGTTTGGGTTTCACATGAAAACAGCACCAGGGCTTGAAGCAAGAAGCTAAGCAGAACTCTCTAATACAGTGCTCTGCATCTGTAGTAGCGGAGAGTTATTCAGGAATTTCTTGATAAAATAGATACAGAGCAAAATTCAGATATAAACACAAAAACTTTGTTAAATAAGCCTTCTTAAAAAAAAGCATTAATCAAGGAGCAAAGATTATGCATTTTTTGAAAATATCCCACCCTTGTATCAGCCATGTGTTCTCTACAGGCTGAAAGTTAGTGAAGCTGCAGAACCTGGTAAAAGGGGAGGTTTTAAATACTTGACTCAAACACTGGAACAGGTATAGACTGCTTTCCTCTAACAAATCCATAATTTATAGTAAACTATTCCCTAATTACTCACATATTCAGCACAGCTGTTTTACTTAGTCTTTCATTCATAAGAAAGCAGTATCACAGCATGGTAGCAGGAAATAAAAGGGATTTACAAAGAACTGGTCACAGAAGAGGTTAAGTACAAAATCTAATTAAAACCACTTTGAAATGTTATTTAGTCTCCATAACAGTGTAGTGGATTTCTTTTGAGGAATACTGAATACTTCAACAGTTGCTGACAGAAATGTATACTCCCAGTTTGTCTTTATTATGACATATAAGCTTAATGTTTTTGTTTGTTATTTTATTATTGTTTCTCTAAATTCCACAAGAATTTTCATAGATAGATTTTTCCTCCAAGGTTGACTGTTCCTAAGATATTAAGAAGACCATGCTTTTAAACCATAAAGGCCACTGACTTCCTAGGTGAAAGCGTATAAACAGCCTGAAAAGGACCATTTTGATAACCTTGACATGTTTTTTTTTTTTTTTTTCCCTTTCTTCTATTTCAAGCACCATCTCCTGTGTTCAAAGCTGATACATATAGGAATAGTGGAAACTGTTTGGTAGATATTTTGGTCTAAGATTTTTAAGCTTTATTTATAAAAAGCCTAGGCCATGTTCATAGTGTTAATTTAGTACCTTGCTATGAGAAAAGCTCATGGAGTTTAGCTGTGTGATTATACGTATGATTCTAATTTGTGTATGATCTAATTTGTGTACAAGTGACTTTTGAAGAAGCACAACTCTGTGACTGTCATTTGTAAAGGACTTTGCTAAGGACACAAAATTCTTAAATACTCCACAGCATATCAAAAATTTCCAAAACAATGGTGGGATGTGAAGTTTCCAGGGCTGACTTGTAAACCAGTGGGAAGCTACACCCAGACATGAGAAATGGACAAGGTCAAACACAGATTAATTCATTTCCATAATTATCCAAAGTTTTTTTTGTAGCTGCAGTCAGTAGCAGTCTCTCTGTCGGCTTCCATGGGCCCATGCTAATTATCTAAAGTGAATTATTTTCTTTAGTAATCTTCCCTGTGGCTTTTGGCAGGATTTTGCAAGCCATGCAGCCCTAATAAAACTCTTTCCAGTGATGCCAAAACTAACGATATCCTATTTTTCTATTTTTTTCATTATGTATACACGTGAAATGAGAATGAAGACGAAATCCCAGTAGTGAATGTTCAAACAGCACACAAAGCCATATAAGGATGGAGTTTTCAGGCTTTTATCGACTGAAATGGCTCTGGGTCTTCAGTTCCTCAAGAACCTCAGCATTAGGCCCCAAGAACTTTCTGCAGACCACCAAAAGTGTAGTAAAGGAAGAAAGTATAATGTCTATTTTAGATACACACTATTACGCTGTTGCTTTCTTCTCTCCTTGTGACAAAAGTTGTAAGTGTTCGGAGTCGTGTTGTTTTCCTTTATCTCTCAGTTCTTCAATATTTTCACAAGAATAAAGAACTGATCTCCTACCGGGTGTGAGGAAAGACACATCCTATTGTATTCCTATTTTTTAAAAGGAGACGAAGGGAGGAGGAGAGATAGCAAGAAATCCTGGGTTATTTAACATTTCTCTTAATTCTTCTTTTGAATAATCCTATGTGTTGCATTCTTGTCTTCTTTTTCCTTAGTCTTATTGCATGATTTTCTTTTGCTCTGTGCTTTTTTAAATTTATTTTTAATTTAATTTAGTGGTCCAAGCATTAAACCTTAAGATTAGGGGGGTTTGTGCTTTACTGATTAAGATTAGTGTAACTCAGCTCATTGTGTAACTTTGCCTGATACAATACAGAGGTAGAATGCAGTGACTGGGAAATAAGAGCTTTTAATCCCAAGAAATGACAAAGAATTTGCTGAAAGCTGTACACTTATATCAGCATTAACACAATTTGTATATTATCAGCTGTATAATAATATCAAGCAGAATTCATCAGCCATCCATAAATGCCCCATCAATGTCGCAACATCTGCCTGTTGCATTGTAATAAGGAAAAAAATATTGTAGAAAAGATAACAGAAAATGTTCTTATGAATGTTCAAATTAAAATGTAGTAACTCTACACTAATTCGCACAGCAGAAATGCAACAACTGACACCTGAAGAGACAAGTCACTCAAAAATGAGGCTCCACCCCCTGGAGCCTCTAATTGGCTGTGGCACCGCTCACTTTGGCTATGGGGACAGTGAGTGGCAGTGAGCCAAAGGTCCCGCCTAGAGGGGGTGGCCACAATAACCAGAGTCTAGGAACAGAAACTCAGGAGGTCTCTGTCCCCCTTGGCTTCTGCTCTCCTGACCCGTGAGGATGTGACCTTCATAGCGGTAACTATGTTTCTCTCTTTCTTCTTTCTTAGTCTCTCTTCCTTTACTCCTGTGGGCGACTTGTCTGTATTTCACTTAAATGATGGGTATTTCACCTAAGTTTGTGTTTTCTGGGTGTAACAAAGCTTCCTTTACTATGGCATGTGGGGGAGCCCAGCTGGGTCTGGGCTCTCTGTAAACTTTATACAGTTCTGGGTGACACATGTACACACCGCATTGGTTTACCACTTCATAACAACTCGTGATTGGACATACAGCCGCATGTCTTAACACAGTAGGTTAACACTCCTAATAGGAAACCCACTTTGTGTTACAGTCCTACTGTCCGTGGTTAACCCTCTGCCGGGTGTAAGTTCCATCTTCGGTATTTCAGTGCACAGAGAGCCCAGAACCAGCTGGGCTCCCCCACAGTGGCAATGCTTGCTTGTTTCAGTAACCTGTTGTAATGTTTCTGTGAAGTTGCATGTTATTTCTGTTAAACCCTTTTTGCCAAAACACCTATATTCTCACCAAATTAAAATAAATGTCTTAGAGAAGAATGTGTAGTTTTTCTCCAGACGTGAACTCAAGATACCAAAGAATCAAAAGGCTTCGAAAGAGTTTGGGTAGGCAAAATCTCTTGAAACCTGAAATAAATGTTTAACACCTGATAAAGCATGGAGCTTCTAGTGTCTGCCCATGGTAACATCATGGTAATGTGTGCCCAACCTGGATCCGCAGGCACTGAAATCCCAGTGTCACTAGTCCTGCAACAGCCTTCTTGGATCACCCAGGGCTGCACATCTGCCTGGGTGAGAATGGCTTCTAACAGCCTGCCTCAGAGCTGCAGATCCTGGCTTTAGAATATTGCTGTCTTTGGGGAAATTTACCAAGAGCTCGATTTGGCTTGGCTTAATACAAACTGAACCCTTCCGGTCACATCTGTGGCTCTAGGTGGGTCTGGCCACTTGTTAGGCAAGAGAAACAGTCTTCTGTCCTATGGAGCCTGGACTGATGGCAAGAAAGAGAAAAAGAAACAGAACGAAACAACATTTTAACCAAAATCAGATGAAATAAGGCAAAACAACAAGCTTACAAAATGCCCTGAAGCGCAGAAGAAAGCTCACATCGTTTGAATACAACGGAGAGTCTCGAAGCCACTGGAAGATTTAACAGCAAAGAGAGAAACTACAGGGAATACAGAGTGCATCAGTAGATTTAAAATAGGCCGTGGAAGGTTGAAGGTAAATCAAGCTGAACTTCTGCATCCTGGCTCGAGATAATAGTGGATCCATGAATCTTGCGATGTTCAAAAGGGAAATTTCAGCAAATTACTGAGAGGTTAAAGGAAGAGCATGCAAAGAGAGCATGGAGGAGAGTCACTACACAAAACAGGCTCTGATAGTCAGTAGAGTCCTGGGGATGATTGATGAGAGAAACTGAGTCTTGGTACCAGCAAGGGAGTCAGCACATAATTAGCTGGGCTTTCCTCATGGGATTTGATTTGCATTGCTGTATATTTAATAGCTGTTGGTGGATTTGCAGCCACAGAGTCAGATTCAATCTGGGATGAGGATGAAAGAGAAAGTAGAATATCATAGGGGAGCAGCTGGCCAAGACCCAAGAAAGAAGGAGTTGCAAAGCGGAGAATGACAGACAAAGAGGAGAAGAGTCAGTGAGAGGACAACTCAGAGGAAAGATTCCCTCAGCAAGAGCTAAAGGTATCGAGTAACAGAAAGAAGTTGTCAGAGAGCAAGGTGGATGATGTTGCTGATTTACATATTCTTTAGCTCACTAGCTATTAGAAAGAACTATTTCAAGGAAAAAAATCTCCTGAAAATAATTTCTCTGCTCCAAAGTGAATTTGCAGAGGGACACAAGTACCTACAAAGATCTGGTTTTGCATGCAAAAGTATTAAATTCAATGTACTAATTAAATGCTCCCAACCCTAGCAATATGGTGGGTTTAGGACAGACCTGGATCCAGATTCAGCAAATGAATAAGCAAATGCTTGAGAGCTTTGTAGAGAAAGTAACTGGAGACATGCAAGAGGAGCCCTGTCCTGGGAAGTGGTGAACATGATGAACCATCTCTAAATCAGGAGGAGCTGATATCTGAGCATCTAATTTGATTGGCTCCATGTTAAATTTTTCTTTATCAGGCAACAGCCTTTAAAATAACAATATTTTCTCAATTACATATTGAACCAGTCTTTAAAGTGTAAGAGGGAAAAGATCCAACAGTGCATAAACTCTTGTGTCCATTTCAATTCTCCATAGGCAGTACAATAGTTATCATACAGTCACTATGTTGGTCAGGTGCTAAAAGATCATAATTAAAACCATATATACACCGAAATTCTGGGGTTTATGTCAGTTCTAATGAGAACAAGTTTGCATGTAACTTACTGGTTTTTTTTTTTCAAAATTACTGTCCCTACCATAAACCTCTCAGGATTTGAACAGGGATTTCCCCTTCATTCATGTACTCTGATGCTGAAAAAAGATGTGGTTTTTTGGTTGTTATTTCTTTTTTTGGTAGAGAGAAACAGAAAATATGAACACAAAAATATCTGGTTTGCTTTTGCACAGACCTACATCTCATGCAAAGCAAAGCATGTCTCTTCCCTGGGCAGCATGTTGCGTATCAAATTTCAGCCCATGTGATCTATTAAGAGTGAATTATACACTTTGAAAGTGGGAACTTACTTTCATTACAATCAAACAGTGAAAGAGGTAAATGGTATAAGAAGGAAATTGTATTTCCTCATTCAGAGTGTGGTGTTGTATAATCTGTGCCATGACTGCAGACTACAGGAGTGATGCAGAGACATAATCACCCTTTCTGATAGAAATATACTGCACTTGGATGATTGCAAGAGCAAAAACATTTTCCACAAGTTCCCTCAGGCTTTCATATTTCCCCTTTAATAATCCTCATTTTCCAAAATGGTCTTTAGAGTAATGAAGCCTAAAATTCTGTTAAGGAAGACAAAGAACAGTTAAGCCTGGAAAAGGTCATCTTTTTAAGTCCCTCCAAAAGATGAAAAAGTTTTTGTCAAAGACTTAGTATTAAAAAGACTTAATAAAAAAATTGATACAGCACAAAATCGTTAAAGATGCCTAAACATAAAACATAATTTGTCAGATAATTCTTGGGTTTTGAATTAAAATGTGAGCTGTCAAAGTTGGTTTTAGAATTGTATTCCATCACAGAATCACAAAATGGGAAAGGTTGGAAGGAACCACTAAAGACCGTCAAGTTCAAGCTCCCTGCCCAAGCAGGGTCTCCTAGAGCACGTTATTCAGATGGCTTTTGAATATCTCCAGAGGAGAAGACTCCACAACCTGTCTGGGAGACCTGCTCCAGGGCTCTGTCACCATCAGAGTTATTTGGCATGAAATATAAAATATGTTCTGAAGAAGGCTGAGGATGATTTGAAGCATTTCTTGTTCTAAAATGTAAACTCATTCACACAACAGTTAATGCTGCAGCCTATGAAATTAAAGAAATGAGGCAAACAAGAAAAAAACCCTGAATTTATGTCTTTTAGTCTAAGAATATCTGAAATCCAGTCTTTCAGATAGCAGTCCAGACATGAATTAGAGTAGAGGTGAGCAAGAAGTTAGACTTTCATTTTTAGATATAATTCTGAATATATTTTAGACAATACTAGTTATATTCTCTTGTCTAAAGTACACTTTTCTAAATTCTTGAGTCTTGATTTCCCTCCTTTAAACTAGATAGGCTTTATTCTTGATAACTCAAACACCAGATCATAAATTAACTGTAACATATCTCATCATCCAGATTAACCTGTGAGTCCCTAATCTGAATCAATTTTGAGTTGGTCACAAAGTCTCTCCCTGTAATTCTGCTGAAGCAGAATTCTGTTTACAAAAATGTGAAATCCTGTCAAGCAGCAGAGCACATACATGCTATATTGTCTAACCATTGTCAAGATGAGTAGTAGGTAAAAGAGGACTTCCAAAAGAAAAAAGAAAAAAGTCTGAGAACTGAAGGAAGAAATAAAATCTCCTGCACTAGCCACAAGCATCTATGAATTTCTAATTATAATCGAAGACTCTGCAAGGCAGATGTGCACGGTGCCTCCCTTTTGATGTATGATGCAGAGAAAGAGGCAATTCTTCAACACAAGTGCAACTTGTTTTAACCATCTACTTTAGGCTGAAGTTGACCATACATTGAAAGTGACAGCCATAGAATTATAAAATCATGGAATATCCTGACTTGGAAGGGACTCACAAAAATGGTTCAGAACAACCTACAAGTTAAAGCTTAGATATAAGAGTGCTGTCCAAATACTAACAAGCTCCCTGGCCATCCTCTTCCAGTGCTTGAACACCCTTTCAGTGAAGAACATCCAATCTGAACTTCCTCTGGAGCAGCTTTAAGACATTCCCTTGAGTCCCATCACCAGTCACCAGAGAGTAGAGATAAGCACCTCACTCTCCACTTCCCCTCATGAGGAAGTTGTAGATGACGATGAGGTCACCTCTTAGTCTCCTCTAGGCTGAACTAACCCGATGTCCTCAGACATTCCTCATAAATCATGCCCTTTAGTTCTTTCACCCATTTTCTCTCCTTTGGAAACATTATAATCCGTCTTATGTTGTCAAGTGGAAAGCTGCAGACAGTATTTGTACTGAGGCAACACCAATACTGACTATAGTATCACTCCTTTTGACTGATTTCTCGAAGTTGAATACAGTGGGAATCTAGCACACTAGCTTAGATGAAGGCATCTGACTTGCAGACAGCTCTGTTGGGAAAGAATAATCGTGCCCTTACAAGTTCACCTCAATAAACAGCCGTAGTAAGGTTGGTCTTCTAAAGAGGGCATCCACAGTCTAGCATTCAAAGTGAAACCTCCTGGGCTGGACCACATTCCATCTGAAAGTAAAAATGGTCCCTGCTTATACCTCTAATCTGATGGCTGCTTTGAAAAGTTCATTCAAGTAGATTTGTGGGACTCCGTTGCATTCAGACAAGATTCAGACAGGCAAGAAAAAAATCACTTGCAAAGGGTGAGATTGCAGAAAATTAGGCCTGAAGTAGCTGAATCATTAGGGATCAGAATTAATTTTCTCCTTTTATGTAATGGCCACAGAAGAAGACAAATAAAGCATGGAGACCTGGACTGACTCAGTGGTGACATCCATAACCTGTGGATAGTAATAGTTAAGAGCAATGGATATGCATATGTACAATAAACTTACAATTTTCAAAAACTATTTAAGTGGCGCTTAAGTGGTAGAGTAATAAAGTGATGAACTAAGTAAAGGCTTCATTTGCTGGCATAGTTCCCAGAATGTACTATGGTAACATTTTTGGTTTGAGATATTAGTAGGTGATAATTTTTTGTAAGATTTGTGTGTATTTTTTCAAAGCCTCTGAATAAATAGAATGGCATGCTGTTAGGAAAAGGGAGTGTTATATTAAAATTCTACACAAAAGGAAAGATGTTGGGCTTATGCTGTCACCTGGGATTTTACTTCTGACAAAACAGTGTATCTGGATTTGTTCAGAAAGCAAACAAGAAGTCCTGTGCATTTCTGAGAGATAAGTAATTACTAAAACGCTAATGAAATAATCTTAAAGCAGCTGATAGGTTTTAGGAGAGAGATTAGCTGAGATTCATCAATCTTAAGGGTGGAAGGGATTGTTGTGATATTTGTAGCCCCATGCACCACACAAGGAGATGGTCTGAAAAAGATCTGCACGTAAAATATTGCAATAAAGACTTCCACTATGCCGAACTTTGTTGAAATACAGTCACCAATTCAAAGGATTTCTTTCTACCTAAGAAGTGCAAATAGAAAGCAGTATATGAATCAGAGTTTCTCCCACATATATATATGGGAAATCATCATCTCACATACATGTTCTCCCTCAAGGATTGTCTCTAAGAAAAGTGCTGTTACAGTAGGTGTTGAAGAGAAGCTAAATCAAAGATCTGTGCTGAAAAGAATAGTCTGGAGAATGGTGGTATCCTTTACAGATGTGTGATCCTCAGGACCCTGGGAATGAACCATAGCCATTCTCTTGATTAGATGGGAAAAAATTGCTTGTTCCAGCTTCTGCTGAAGCTTTATGCCTGTACAAAATGCCAAAAATGCACACTAATAAAATCATCTGTCCCAATAACTCTGCACATACCCTCTTATTGCCATGCAATAACTAAGTGCTTTTTGGCAGATGATGAACGAGCTTTTGTCATGCCTTAAAATTAAGCCTATTTTACAACTGAGAAAAATAAGAACCCAGATACAATTTACTGAGATTTAAGGGCTGTGCCTGAAGTGTATTCTGGGATGAGAGTCCTCCTCCACATATTCCTGGGCTACTGCCCAAATATAATAGAAGTTTTTCTCTTCTATTTTCTTTCCTTTTTCTTGACATGATAGCACTAGTCAAGAAAGGGCTCTACCAAATTCCTTGAAGTTCCTCTCCAGAAAGTTGTTTTTAGCCCCCAGACATCAGACAATTGTTTGGGGGGAGGGGTGTGTGGGGGGGGTGGGAAGAAGAAGAAGTCAAGGGAGTTTAAAACCTGCTAGGATTATTTTTACTCTGATAGATATGCCTTTATGCTTCCCTTGTTCCGTTTGGTTACATGGCAAGGTCTTCAGGACAAAGATCAAGTCTGCTCAGCCTTACACAGGACTGAGCGTATCATTTGAACTGAATCAATACAAGGACATGATTCAGTTAATACTTAATTTAACTTTGATTTCTAAGGCTGTTACCCAGCCGTTGTACTTTCTTGTTCTACTTTTATAATATCACATACATTGCTTTCTGTTTCTGGCAGAAGGGACCTTATCCATATCCTGCTTCTCAATCTGCAGCATCAAATATGCGTACACCTAAATATTAAAACCTATTAACATGAACAGTCTATGCCTTTTAGAGCTTGACAGTACCTCAGTGCTTAAGAACTCTATTCAGATAATCTACATATGCAGATATACCTAAATTATGCCTCTATTGCATGTGCAGACCTAATTCACTTACTCAGACTTTAAATAGAATAAGGCTTTGAATTTCCTTTTGGACTGCTTATGATTTCCTTAATGAAATTAGTGTATACTTTTCTTGAACTGAACAGATAAAAAATTGTTTAGCTCTCTACAAAAGTTTCTAAAAATCAGACTAAATAAGACAATTCACATGTTACATTTATTTATCTCCATTTCCTTTGCTTGCTTGCTAGTTTGCACATGTGAGTCTGTTGTCTCTGAAAGAGCACATTTACAATCATCTTGCCTGTCACATATCTGATACTGCATGGGTGACAAATGGTTCCTGGCCAGGAGACTGGTAAACACTGCTTTTGGTTTCTGTTTAGGAATTTCTGAGGAGGAAATGTACTTCCTTCCCCACAGTATAAGTACTAATGAGCACAGATATTTGCAGATGTACTTTGATTTACTGTGGATAAGAATACATTCTCCTCTTGTAGCTCCAAGTTTATGGAGCTCCAAGCTTGTTCTTCTCTTCTATTCAGCTAATTGGAACTCCAATTCCTTTACTCACAGATAACTGTGAGACTGATGGGCATGCAGACATTTAAATATGTACCCCTAGTGTGGAGAATCAGAGAGCCCTTCCAGTCTCACAGGAATCTGGTTTCATAAAAGCCAGGGGCTGATTCATGCACTGGAAGGAGCCTCAAGGTGAGGTGGTCTGCAAGCTGCATAGGAACTATGGAGCACTCCAGCAAATCCCCAGCCTGAGAGAGATCAGAGAACCAATATTCTGGAAGGTAGTTTATCACACACCTGCAGGTCAGTCTTTCAGTCTAAACACCTTAAAAAACTAATTAAAACAATGGTTGTTTTTTTTTTTTTTCCTTCCCCTTCCTTTCCTTCTGCAGACACTTTACTTCTTTTCAGCTCCTTTTCCCAGAGGAGAGTTGCATGCACACCTGTGGTTCTTAGGTTTGGTGACTGACAGGTTCGGAAGGGCACTGGTCATTTCTGAATGAAAAAATTTGTATTAAGGTAAATTGAGAAGTTTTGTTCTTTGCTATTATTTCCCTAGTGAATTGCATTGTAATCTCATGCCATAGAAAGGCTGATACCAGCTGAACATATGAATGTTAAATTTAATAAAACTCCAGCATCAGATACAGAAATTCTGTGCTAACATCTGAATACCACTAGTGAAGTCTCACTGCTGCAACTTGTTGCCCCCAAGCAGACCCTGGACACAGTCAGACAAAAGCTCAGTGAACATAGCAGGTCTTCTCTAAAAATTGCTCCAGAGATCACGCAGCTACATCCCTTACAACTCCTTGTCTGTTACATGGCTTAGGTTTGCTTTGTGGTCATTCTAGGTAGTATATAGGATGTTTTTGCACTGATCTTTTGAATGATGTGCATAAGTAAAACAGCACTGTCTGTTAGATGCAGAGAATTAAGTGATGTTTTTTAGAAAGAAATGCTGAATAAAGTTTCAGATGTCTTTATGCATTTTGCAAAATGCACTGATTTGCTGCCAAAGCAGGCTGATCTTTAGCGCTGCCTCGGTGTCTTCCAGAAGATTCTGAAGTCTGTGGCTGACCATCAAGGTAAACTGTTGCTTTGTATGCCTCATATTCCCATTGTGTTGATCCATAAACCTTAAAGTGAAAAACTGGGGAAAAATAGCTAAAATTTCTGAGCTATCCATTTGTTCCATGCAAGTATTCTACGTATCTCCTAGAGAGTTAGGACAGCTGCTGAATAGGTAGTTGGCATGGGATTCACAAAGCAAGGCCAAGAAATTGTGAGCTTTGTCTTGGCGTTTCACTTTAAGGTGGCCATCCTTTATGTGGCTGAGAAGTTTTTGTTTTATTAGGCATTTGACTTTTAGCAGTGTGCCTTTATTTAACAAACATTCTAGCAAGACCCAGGTCGTGGATGTTACAGGTTTGGTAGAGTTCCACTGCATTTGTTGGAATCAAAAGGGTTCAGCACTTCCCATGCTCTTAACAAAAAAGCCAGTAAGAACAAAACCATTTGAATTTGTTTGTTGAATCACCCCATGCATAGCCTACTATCAGCCATCAGAAAAAAGGTTTTCACAGCATTGCCCATACAACTGACTAACCATAAAATGTAATATTAAACATCCAGTCCATATAAATAATACTCTGCTACATTCCAAACTGATCTCTTTACTCTGATTCCTTTCAGCTTTATCTGGGAATTCTTTGCACTGCCAAATGTAGTGATAAAAATATATTTACTTTACAACATTTAACAATTGAAATTAGAAGCAGATAAAATTTCAGGGTAATTTTTTGAGCCAAACCAAGTTCATCTTTTTCCTAAAAGTAATAATAAAATTGACCAATAAAGCCAGAATTAAATTACTACTTTGAATGATGACCAGCAGTGCAAAGAAGTTCAGATAAGTTAATAATCTTCTTTCTGAGATATAAGGTGTAAGCAGGGTCAATATATTTTCGAAAGATTAGTTCATACCTGATGGAAATGAAATCTAAACAGCTTCTAAATATATTTTAGAAGTTTCGTGTTTTTTCATAGTAAGGTTATCTTCTCTGTCACGCTGATAATTTATTAAATCAATCTGGTTAAAATAAATAAGCAGACGTCAGGATTTCCACATTGATTTAATTTTTATGTCTATATTTGTATATAAGTTCAGCCCTTCAGGATACGCGTTACTATATTTATTGTGATGAGAATTATCTGAGTAGAAAAAGTTTTTAGAGCAGAGTGTCTGTACAAAAACCCTTTCAAACAGAGTTTTACATTTTGAGCTGACTAGCAGAATAGTCTCTCCTAATACATCCCAAAGTTTTTCCTTATCACAGAGTAAGTGTGTAGAAGCAAAAGTTGGTAAAGGGCTCAAATTCCTGACTTACACAATGAGCAAATGTTTCTCAGACTGGCCTCCAAGGATATTTACTGTGAAATCATTGGAGTGCAACACAGCATGACTAACATCATGTTCTTTAAAAAGAGTGTTTACAGGAGCCAAACATTCACTTTGGAGTTTAGAACTATTAATTCTCTTACTAGTGCTAAAGGAATGAGAGTAAAAGTAGTGTAGACGAAGTTTATTGACTCCCTTCGTGAAGGCCAAACTTGAAGGTGCAGAGTTCATCCTTCACTGTTAAATCAAAGTTAAAGCTTGAAAATACAAGACCTCCTCCCTGCTGCCAGTTCCTCTGACTTTCTCACAACAAAGGCACATGACTGCTATTTCAGTCAAAAGTCCCTCAAGTTCTATTTCAGGTAGATTAACAAGAGCCAGCAAAATTCAATTCACGGCAAAAAAATAAGCTCATCTTTAGGTATAACAATTGCACTTGACAGCTTTAGAAGAAAGCATTCTTTTTCCCCACACTCTGATGGCTTCTCTGTCTGGGCTGGGACTCTACCTAAAGCCATCCCCTGGAATGTTATGCCCTTAACTCCTAGAGCTCACATGCTGTTTTCTCGCAGACCGGTCCACCTTTCCTGTCTGCTTCAGCAGACCTAGACACTAACTGTAAAGAAGACTTTTAAGCAAAAGGTTAAAAATTGACTTCCAAATGGACAAATTGGGAGGATCACATTAGTAGCAGTTATCTTCAAGTGACTGGAAAATGTCTTCCCTGGGACTTAGTTACCAGAAATCTGAGTACCCTGTCAGAGGCTGCAGCTGTCATACTCTCAATTATTTTCCATCTTATCTCCCTGGTTTTAACTGTGCGGCTGCAGCAAAACCAAGTCTGCATAATAAGAAGATGTGCAATGAGAGCATCCGACTCCTTGTGTCGAGTGTGAGGAGAACCAGAACTCCTGTAAACCTCCCAGCAGCCTGGGGCAAGGTTAAGGAGGGAGGGAGGCGCTTAGGGAAAATTATGCCCTTCTCCCTGACCCCTCTATTTACAGCAACTTGAAAAAAAGATTGTTCAGCTTGCTCCTGATTAGGTGAACTCTTGTTGGGGAGAAAAATAATGACACTTGTGTGCATGGCACATATCAAAGGTTTTCTGTGTACATGTCTCCAAGACAAGGACTGTTAAATACTGATCTATGAAGTCCCTATGATTGTTTGTTTTTTCTTCATGTTTTTAACTGCTCAGTTAAAATAAGTAGGAGTAAAGTCAGATTTTTCATTTGAGAAATTATGTCCTAAGATGATACTTTTTTTCTGCTTCCTTTCTGATTTTATGATCTTAATTTATTTATGTGCAAGTTTGTCCAACTGCTTTCTTAAGTATCAGTTACATTTGAGATTTTAAATAAAAGATTTTAATTGAAAATGTTTATATTTGAAATGTCCATGTAGGCATTAAACAAGAGCTTGAGGCCTAATTAATTTCATTATGAGGAAAATATGCTTTCAGACATAAATGGACTTAGGCTGTGTTCACAGCCAAATCTCTTCTCCCTCATCTAGAAATTCCACAGTTATATAAAGCTCAGATGTTTTGTCTAGGCCTTCTTTTCCTTCAGGATTTTTAAGGAAAATGGTATCCTTTAGTTGTGTGAGATATGTCTCCACAGTGCAACACTGAGGAGCTTGATGTGGAAGAGGGTGGTGCTTGTGATACACATCCCCAGTGCTCATTAGTGCAATGACAAATACAGCGTAATACCTGGAGAAATATGCGTTGATAAAAACACATGCAGCTAAAGATTAAAAAACTCCAAGTCCACCTCTCACGTAAATCAGTGCCTGAACTCGCTTACCCTGCTTGCTAACCACATTGTCATCCTGCAGTGGAACATTCTCAATATTCTTCTTGCAATAGGTAATCTAATTAAGATGTATAACATAGCAACCAGGACCATATCATTGCTCTGTGTAAATATATATCCTCATTTCCAGGGGTGCTGAGATCCCATCACGCTTCTAATAGGATCATTTCTATTTTAAATTATATTAGTCTTACATTATGTCCTATCTCACTGCTTAAGCGCTGCAGTCCTTGACAAAGCCATGTGCCTGTAGTTTGCTGCTGGTTCCCTGGAGTTTCAAAGTGAACTGAATGAGAGCTTTACACTTTTAACCGGGTACACTTACCGGTACGAGTTTTTAATTGGTGATATAAGAAGAACTGATTTAACTTAAATAAGACTTTGATTATCTGTGTGAAGATTCTTTGATGTAAAATAAAATCCCTGTTTCCAGAAATCCTTAAGTTTGTACTTTGCCTCCAATTAACATATGAAGTAGATTTCGTCAACCAGCTCTGTAAAGCAGCCAGTAAATTAGCAAGGGCAAATCTGGTTCAGATGACTCATTTTTGGGAGTTTCATCCAAAGTTGTTATGAGAAAGTCAAAATCATCAGCTGCAATGTAGTCAAAGCTGAAGATTTAAACAATAAAAGTTGGGAACAAGCCTGGATGTAAGTAAAGAAAAGCATTCTTGGGAAAAGCAAATTTTTTCTGAAATGGCCAGATGAATGTAGAGAGCAAACAAAATGCAGGCTTATAGCTGAGTGCTTGCAGTGGAAGACAAGCTGCTGTTTCACATGGAAAGGGAGGGGAAGGACACAAGCAATTCTGTTCTGGATGGAAGATAATTAGAAACTCACCAAGATGAAGTACCTCATAAAACAGAAACTCTTAAAAAGTTATTTTTTATGTGATATTTCCAGTCCAGGGCCCAAGATGAGAATTTATTGTGAACCCATGCATCTGGTGTAGAAATGGAGCAAGTGTGTGACAGTTCTGCTGCTGAGCAGATTATATTTTGGCTGACTGACATCATGGTAATGAGAAATTTCTGAAGATCCAATGTGTACTTATATCAACTGGCAAAAAAAGAAACAACCAAAACCCTTGGCAATGGAATGGATCTGTTAGACCTTTGGATTCACCCTTCAAATTCAGTGTCAAGAAAAAAAAGTGAGCTTGATCTTTCACAGCTGTCTAGCAGCTGACTTTTTGGTGAGGCAGAGCATAGTCACGATAAGCTAGTAAAGCTTGGTATGGTCAGTATTCTCCTGTGGGGAAGACCAGAAAGTTGTTGTGGGTTATATAGTTCATAATTCTGATTTTGTCCATTTAAGCTCCCTAGCATATCAAAATTGAAATGGCTCATCAGCAGGTGCATTTCCTAATATTTCTATCTAAAAATGGTATAGTCTGTTTTCATACCATTTATAATGAATACAGTCTATTATAAAAATCATGATCGATTATCCTCACTGAATACAAAGTGAATTTCGCTGAGCTTATTCACATTGATTAGATCTGGTGTTAGCAAAAGACCTGAATCTCACACTGGAGAGTTTTCACTGTGGCTATTCTCTAATACTTAATTTCTATCTGCCCAGTCCCACGCAGGTTTAATTTCTGATTTTAAGGGTTTTAGTTTCCATTTCCTCATTTGCACCAGCAATGATGGGCTAAACTGGTTTATTTTATCACTGGGACACCTCGTGTGAGTAGACACTGAGCTGTCACTGCCCAGGTGTGAATTCTGCCATGATTATTTCAGTGCTACTCACAACTACTTTGAAAAGACATTGGCCAAGAACTGAATTGTAGAGTAGTTGACATCTACCAGCTTTTAGGCAGCCCTTATAAATCTTCCTACCCCTATGGCACTAAGAAACTGTGCAATGACAACATGAGTCCCATATTGAGTATCTTCTTCATAGATGTGCTGCTAATCAGGCCCCATCAAAATAAGCTCCCTTTCTGTGCTGGAGTACAGGCAGTAAAATTATTGCATGAATTAGAAGAGACAAGTACAATTTGGTCCAGAAGTTAATGAGAAGTCTTTTTTTTCATGTCTAATCCTTTCACTGTGTATGAAAGAGATTTTTCTTAACGTAGGTTAACCTGGTGTAAATGATTAGCTGTAAGTCAGCAGGACTGGACCATGGAAAATATTTCTAATTTCAATATCAGGAAAATATTTCAATGATTCAGAGCTAGGCTCTTGCAAAAGCAGAAAGCAAGTGCCCATTTCTAGCCCTGGCTTTGTTGTTCACACTGGGGAAATTAGAAAACAAACATAACCAGATTCTGACCTCACTTCCAAAGATTTACTGGGATGGCTCCAGTACTGTGGAGTTGACCTGTTGTGGCTCTGCTGAGGTGTTAATACAGATTTACACCATCACCACAAAATTGAAATCTGTCCCATATTTAAGCAAATATGGATCCTCTCAACAGTCAGAAGCTGCATGACACTGAAAAATAAGGACATATGAATATGACCTGATTTGATGATGTAAAAATCGATTCTTATAGTCTTTTCTGCTGTAATACTTATTTTCTACCTTTCTTTGTTACTAACAATTCTAAAATAATTGTACACAAAATTAACCATCAATAAAACAATGAAATGATGTCAAAGGGTAGTAACTATTGGTTTTAGCTAGCAACTCACTCCATACATAAACATGGGTATGAGAATGATAATTTGACGCAGTAAACTTGTCCACCTCAACATATCATTAATTTAATACATATATTTGTGACTGTGAAAAGCACTTTATAATGATATAACAAAAAAAAATTTGATTGAAAGGAAAAGAGCAATCCAAACTCTTAGAAGAAACAATTGTATGAAAATTTGTATTGTAAATGCTTAATAAGCCATTTTTAGCTCACAGGGAATCCCATTGCACTACTCTGACTCATAAACACTCAGCAAAGACAGGATATGATATAGAGCTTTATCTCACCAAATGGCTTCCAGTATATGTCTGGAATTTTTTTTCCCTTCAATCATTATATGTGTTTTTAATAGCGAGAAGCCCACATTTTAAAGGAAAAGAACACAAAATCTATGTTTTACTGCAATGAATTAGGAATTCCAAGCAATTTGGCTCATCAATCAAAACATTTGCATTTAAAAAAAAAAAAAAAAAAAAAAAGACCCACATCTAGCTAAACAGTCTTTTCACCTGGGGCTCATTAGTGCTGCAATTATTTTTCTCTCCTATTTCTAACTAATGCACTGCTGGGAGACCAGGCCAGGTGCTCCTTTTAGAGCTGTCTGCTCCCAGCAACTCTATCTGCGAACACCATGTCTACCGACACCAGGCTAATGTAACCTTTGGCTCTGCCCCATTAAATTAGAGCCCCCTCCAACTCCACATTAGCAAATGGAATAATTAACAAGTAGCAAGTCATCAATCCTTGTGTGCCTCAGTTACGTTTTGAGGTGGTTCATGCTTTTAGTTTTCTTTTGTTCTGTGGGAACTGGTCAACACAACAGGTTATGGATTTCTAAATGACATGTTAGAAAAATTATTTCTTCCCCTCCCCCCCATTGGTAGACTGGTTCTATAAAAAAAAAACAAACAAACAAGAAACCAGCACGGACGTGATTTGGAAATGAAAAGTCAACCAACTGCCATTCTTTAGCCCATAAGCAAGAGTCTGGAGTAGTACTGTTTGACCAAAACTAGAAATAAACTTATGGTATTTAAAGGAACTAACTAATTAACCAGGTAACAGAGAACTATTATTGTAACTACTGTTGTACATCAGGGAATCTGATGCTACCCTGAATCAGAGAACTTTATTAATTCATTTATGCATATAATTTCAAATATACTGTACAAAATTAATAAAAATTATTCTACTGTTTTTTAGTTCATTACCTTTTGACTTAGAGATAAACTTTCTATTGATTTCTGAATGTCAGTCAAATAAGAAATGAAGGGTACTGATTCTTCCTGCTTCTACTTTCACTTACAATAGAAATACTCTGAGGAATCACTTAAATCAGAGGATGCTTGTTTCAGAAGGGACTCACAGATCAATTACAGATTGGGAGCTCCACTAGACATTATGTCTTGAAGTTTCCAGCAGTGTATTGTGTCATAAAGTGATATTGTTGTTAAAGCTGTGGTCTACATCCACATAACAGCTACAAGTTTAATTCCAGATGCTCCTTTGTGTTTCACTTCTCACCAGTGCTCCAGACTGCTTAGAGCTTTGAGAAAAAGAGCTTGTGGTTCACTGAAATTTGTCACTGTGAGCTGCACAAATAGACACACACATAGTTGGACAGTCTTCTAATGTATGAGCCATATCATCTACTTTAAGACCTCAAATGGGCAGGAAACCAGGTGAGGAGAGAGAACCCTGGCAAACACTAACATAGGCTGATCTCCTATCTTACCTTCTTATTGTCTCTGCTGCTGTGTTTGACGTTTAAAATCTCTGTATACAGATTTTCCCTAATATTATTTTTAAATACATCAACTGAAAGTCCAATGAATGCTGATGAAACGTTTTCTAAGAGCAGTAAAAATTTTAACTAGAAGAACATAAAATAGTGTTAAATTTGAGATAATGAATCAGTTTTCAGAAAGAGATATACCTTCACCATCGTAGGCAAACATCAGACTTAGATCTGCTATTGTCAGTAGAAAGTTCAGAGTTTTGGCTTGGTAACCATGCTTGGCAGCCTTCTGCACCACCATGTCTTGTGTATTGGATCTACCTGATAAGAGGTATTGCAGGGATACACTAGTTATCATAATTGTTGGAACATGAAATCGCAAAGGATGTCATAGATCCCTAGAAAAGGAAGAAAAATTGTTTAAAGTATCTCTAGTTTTATGTTGGATTTTGGATGCCAATAGAAGTTTTTTATATACATATATATATAAATAATGTATATAGATATATTGACATGATCCAACTCCAACAAGCAATCTGGTAGAGGCAACATAAGGAATACTGATAATAATTTATAAATGACAAGTGATCACAGAATATTAGGCTTAATAGTAAAAATGACCATGAGATGCCTGTCTGAGTATAGATTTAAATCCTGCCGTGTACCTAAGCAGGGCAGAAAATTTCCTCTCAGGATATGTACCAAAATCACCAGAGTGCCAAAATCGTTTCAGCTTGGGGCAGTTCAGATTCAAACGGGATCCCAGCTTTACTGCCAGACCTCCCCATTTGACTTCAGTTTTTATTTCCTTAGCTTTTGTGGATTTAAATTAAATCACCTCTTCACATTCTTTCACGAAAGCAAATGTATGAATGTGTTTCTTTACCTACTAATCTGACTAGGAAAAAGTAAATGCACAAGAAACACTTCTGAAAGGGTTGCTCTAGATCTGATTGTTAATTTCATCATAGTCTTGCTCATTTTGACTTCACTTTGCCTATCAGGCCTCAGTCATGACACACACCACTTGTTATGCAAAGATACTTCAAGTGATTTATGGAACTCAGCATGTATTTTATTTAAGGGCGAAATAGCAGCAGGGACAGATTTCATGCCTGTATGTGCTCTATTCACTCTCCTACTTGCCGCCTCACAATAAATGACACGTGCAACTCCAAACACTTCTGTGCTTTTAAATATTTGTAGCATTTATGTGCAGGCAAATGAGACCCCTGGGTACAATTTAAAACTGACATTTTTAAATTGTTAAAATTTCATCTCAGGTGACTGTCATAAAAGCTGCAACAAAATTTATATTGAAAATTGTTCTAACAAAATGTGCAAAAATGAACAGACTAAAGAACTGCTGAGAAAAACTGATGATGTTTGATGCATTAAAAATCACAACTACAAACTGTTAGCATTTTTAACCAGACATTTTCCTGTGCAACGGAGCTGAAAATGGACATTAATGTTCAGAAACATATCAAAAGCTAGTAGACTTGAACTCCTGCCACACTGAGGTAATTAAAATTTAATATGTAAGAAAAGTACTGAGAAGGACTGAAATTCCATGGCTGTGCGTGGCCAGAGACCTTATCCTGTGCTGAGCAGAAGTTGCACTAGTCGCTTTCAATCAGTGGAACTAATTGACCAAGTAAAGTGATCCCCAAGATGGATAGTGGTACCTGCAGACAACAGAAAGTCAAACACGGGGAGATTAGAGGTCCCTGCAATCTGTGGAAAGACGCTGACTAGCTGTTACGTCTCTTCCAGTTGGTTATAATGTGGTGCTAATAACACCAAGGTTGTGGGTTTGATCCCCATACAGGCCATTCATGCAAGAGTTGGACTCAGTGACCCTTGTGGGTCCCTTCTGACACAGAATATTCTGTGATTCTGTGCCATTCTGTGCTTTCCAGTCAATTTCTGAAGGAAAGGTGAACTTGGTTGCCTCTTGATAGGGAGAGGCAACATGCAGCAGCCTCCCTGCTCGAGGTATTGTTGAAACTGGGCATAGCTGGTCCTGAATAAGGAATATACTTGGTGAGGCAGGGAAGGCCCCTTTGCTGCCTCTATGATGCTGCACAGGAAAAGGAGGCTGGGCTATATATCCATTGAATCTGTCCAAGCTGGAGTCTGTCCCAGCTGCTCCTGCTCTGGCATCATGAAGACAGCACCAAGTAGAGAAGTGAGTGTGCAGTACTCCCTGTAAAGGCCAGACACTGCTCCCTATGCAGACACATAAGATTTGCAGTGGTAGCCAGTTGCAGGCATGCTTATACAACCCTTAGTGATGGCTATGGATGACCCAGCATGGGCCCAAAAGATTCCTCAACATCAGCAGGACCAAGACAAAATTAGGCTAGTGAATTACTCACACGAGCCATAAGAAATGGCAATCTTTATCCAGTTACACTACTAGAAAATAGAAATAACTCTATACAGCAGTCCAAGTAAATGAAGAAGATAACAGAAGGAGAAGATAATGTGAAAAATGGAGTAACCCTGAAATGTGTCAACCACCCCCACGCTTACACCATAGTAACTGAAACAATATATGACAGTTTCCATAAAGCATCACCCAAGGGCAGAGGAAACGACATGGTGTTCTTGCCAGCAGTTCATTGCTGAGCTGTGTGTGTTCTGGTGTAGCTCTGCAAAACCTGTACGTGTTTTATTCACTCACCAAGCACAGGCGTGGCTTGTAGCAGGGTAAGAATGCTGTAAGAAAGGGAATACTAAGCAGAGTAGAAATTAAGCTGGGCTTGACTGCTGCAGGGAAAGTGCAGCGCCGGCAACATTAATAAGGTGCTTTCTGGAAGAAGGCTTTTTGAGTATTTTCCAAGAATTCATGACACCCAAAGGAGTGAACAAATAATAGGAGAGAAAGTAAAAGAGCGACATTCTTCCTTCTTTAGTGCTCTCAATGTGTTGTGTATTCTCTCTGGTCTTTGATGGTAGAAACTGGAGGGCAGCCCACTTGAAGAGTGCTATTGGGAATTCATATAAAAGAGAAATCCCTCACATGCTATAGATAAAACAAAAATACATGTTATAGGATATGAATTGTTGTGCAAATCATTCTGTTCATCTTTGCTAAATTCAGCCTGCAGCTATAAACTGAATCACATCCTGTAAGGGGGGGAAGTAGCAGAGTGAGGGAATGGCTTTTTGCTGGAGTGAATTTGTACAGCAATTTCTGTGAAATGGGACAAAGATTGTAGGACAATGAAGATTTCTCTCTTTAAAAGCACATGTGCAGGCAGGGAAAATCTCATTTAAATGAAGTTTTGGGTGTAAATTCTGTGTGAGTAGGCTAAATTAGCTTTCAGAAATCTTATTAGCTTCTGTAGAATTGTAGAACCATTTAGACTGGAAAAAAACCTTTAAGGTCATTGAATCTATCCACATGTAAGGAATATTTTGAGTTACTAATAAAATTGCTGTTTTCCCATAAACTGCCTATCTTGGACATCTCTGTTTTCCTCTTCATTCCCAGAAGTATGTTTAGACATAAGCTGTAGGACTTGAAGTGCTGATTCATTGATGCTATTGAGTCAAAATTTTCACAGGATGGATACAAGGTTCCTAAAGCCACTGCTCATGGTGGTAAATAGGACCCCACCTGAAGTAAACTGCTGTTCAGCATGGGTAAGCAAGCACAGTTTGGTTGGGGCCATAAGAGCATGGCATGGTGATATAAAGTAAGGTTGGGAAGACTGCTATCCCTCTCCAAGTGGTAGGAAGAGTCTGAGACTCACAGAGTTGCAGTAGCTGACAGGTAGCATCACAAATCTATATCCCACAAAATCAGTTTCCCACTGCTGCAAGGGCAGATGTTTCTGGGTGCTCATTCCTTCCAGTCATCAGCTCCCTGGCTGGCATGCAAATGCAGAAGCACCTGTCTGGATGGCAGTGTTTCCAGGAATGCTGCTAGAGGACACTAGCTCATTAGACCTAAGGATTCACAGACTCTTGGTTTTAAAGCTGTCTCCACATTGTAATGCTGAGAAGCAGTCTGCAGATTTAAAAAATTTTATAATTTTATAAATATAAAATATAAATTTATAAAATTTATAAATAAAAATGAAATTGTATAATTTCCAGTTTGTCTCTGTCAACAATCATGCATGTATATTCATGTTTAACATAGAGTTCCTGCTGTTGATGTATTAGGCAAAGGGAGACATGGAAAAGCAGGCTTCTCTCAAATGGCAGAAGTCAGCATTTCTCAATGCAATCATTATTTGTCTTTACATACCAAATCCATCAAGTTTGCAAATCTACTGTTATATTTTATAGAGTCTCAGAATATAAATCTCTTAAAAATATGGGTTTTCAAAAGATCTGGAGAGAGCTTGGACCAAAGGTCTCATCTCAGTTAGTTTCTATGATTTCTTTTTTCTTCTAAATGGCTTAGTTATTTTTGAGCTTCACAAACAAATTTTAAGATCTGTTTAAATTGGACTGAGCATGAAGAACTGATCTTGAGAAGTGATAGCTGCATCACTCTAAAAATTTACATTGGTGTGGGAAATAGACCTGGGCAATCAAACCAAAATTCCTCCATGACACAGGAAGTTTAGAAGTTTACTTGTTTTCTATCAGGAGCTGGTCAAAATTTAATTTGCATTATAATTAGGGTTACTGTAATATTTCACAGAGTCTAAAATACTAAAATAACATAACATGAGACAAAACCAAGTTGCTGAAAAGATTTTTAAAAATTATTTATCAGTTCTTTGATCTTTTAGATTTGTATGCTAACATAAATAAGCACTGCTCCTCTCTTTGTTTGAGTTTTTTTTTAATGTGTATATATTTATCTTTCAGTGAAGTAAGGTAAACATTTCTGGTTTTATCTGAATAGGGATTTTTGTTTTAAAAAGATTCAATTTGTCCTTACCGATTATTAGCAACATCTTGGAAAGGGGTTCCGCTAATTAATCAAAAACTTCTTGTGAACTCAGACAAGCCAGCCCCAACTGACCTTGAAAGTATATGAAGGCGCAGAAGTAAAGACAAGAATTTCTTGGCCTAAGAAAACATCTTTGTTCTTTTAATAGGCATGGAGGAAAAGACTGCTTAGTGCAAAGAACTCCATGCAGCTGAGCTCTTTTACCATTTTAGATGGAGCAAAAAAACCCAATAATCTTCAAAAGTATACAGGCTTTCACTGAAGTCAGTGGTAAAATTTCATTTTCTTTCTAAAAATAGATCTACCAGAGCTAGGCATCTCTGGAAGTCCCATCTTAATTGTGCTGTTACCATTTCAGATGTTTTTCAGGAAGAGACTCTCTGCAGCTTAGTATTGGCATCCCGCAAGTCATTATAACGGGAAGAACATTTCACTTTTCCACTCACCTCGTATTATTTCTTGCAAAAGAAGTAGACCATCTTTGCAGATAAAAATTCACCCCTGTTTTCTGGATGAGCATACCAGCTTAAACTTAGGGGAAAAGCTGAGCTAGGCAGAGCATTATGGTGGAGCTTGAACACTTTCTGTTCTCAAATTCTCCCTCAGAGTCCACGAATATCAGTCTCTAAGGAAGTATATTCACAAGATAGTCAGAAATACTGACTAAAGATAACATCCAAGATTAGAAAAACTGTTGGTTTTACTTGAAGTAGACTATAGAAAGCAGTCAAGAGTCTCCAAACATACAGACTGAGATAAAAACATCTCAAAACATAATAAAAGCCACTTAGGTAATTATTATCGTATGGTCATCAAAATTTCAAGGTAAGAAGGAGCATCATACAATAGAGTTTAAATTTATTTTCTTTGTGCTCTGTCAACAGCCTTGTCCAAGGACATTTTTACAGCTGTCCTGGTGCAGTAATCCATTCTTGATAAATTCTCAGGTTAGTTCAGAGAATACCCAGCAGTTCATCTCATTTAGTCCTTTTAAGAGATGTTTTATAGACACTCAGAAGGGTCCTCTTGCACCCAAATGCCTTTAATGAGCCAGGTTAATCCTTTATGCCAAGCATACAGCTTCCATGACCTTTGGCAGGTTCGTGGGTAGCAGTCTTTTACTATACAAGACAAACAGCAAACCTGCCTCATACCTTGCATTTTATCTGAATTGGGGTTCAGACTTCCCATTAGCCAGAACTGAGCAAAGCCACAATTCAGAAAATTTGGGCACTGTGTGAGAAGGAGAAAGGTCTGATGAGATTCGCTGTGTCCTGCTGATCGAGGTGGCTCAGCCTCCTGAAGAGCTATTATCACAGAATCATAGAATGGTTGGAGTTGGAAGGGGCCATCTAAGCACATCTTCCAGTAGACCAGGTTGCTCAAAGACCCATCCAACTTGGCCTTGAACACTGACAGAGAGGGTTATGCTTTTGGGCTTGGTTTTGTCTCAGACCATGTGGATGTGAGGTTGTAAATGACAGTACAAGCTTCACACTGCACGAGTCCTCATCCTCATAGTGTGATAAAGTAGTGAGGGCATCCCATTTAGGCTCTTGGCAAGAGTCAACATTCCCTTTCCGACACGCTGGATCAGACAGTGCCTGCCTGTGGAACAAATGGGCAAGATCAGGAAAGAAACTATATCTACCTGGCCCAGATTTCACACACCCAGGGTGACTCCTAGTATGGGAATGTCTATCCCCTTCTAATCTTCTGTCAGTATTTTCTCAGAGACAGCACATACATTTCTTACTCAGAACTACCTATGGCTAAGACTGAACTTTTGATTTGCAAACCACTGCATGTCATTCCCGTGCAAAAACAATTTTTGAAAAATGGCATTCACTTTAAAATAACATATTTTTTGTTCTTAAAAAAAAAAAAAGCGCCACTTTCTTTGAAACTTGAAAAGCTTACATTTTCCAACTGAGACTATACAATAAATATTGAATTTTTGTAGGGTTTTGTCTTTGTCTTTTTGATGGAAGTCTGTGGAGTTATTGAATGAAGTGTTCTATAGGTCCATATAGGTCCATGCTCCTTGTATTTTTCCATTTTCACTATATCAACATCTAAAAACAACAAACGACTTTGCAATGGATGAGTGGAGTAGATTATCATGTTTTCCACTTTTTTTTTAAGCCTCCTTCTTATATAAAAATTGGCTGACTAGGCTTGAAAGTACTGCCTGTTTAAAAGTTATTTACTGTTATGCAAACAGTCATGTTAGTTTCCTCAGACTTAATTTAGAATATTTATCCCCAGAGGATCTAGGACCCTAAATCTAAGGATAAACTGAGGTTGTTTGTTTTCCTGAGGAATCTGCTCCACAGATACGACAGAAACTGTGCACTAAAATGGCAGAAGTGTCACAAGTTCATTTGTATGCCGGACTGTGTCTGGAACTGCAACACAGCAGCAAGCTGTTGCACATAGCCCAGCAAATTGTTATAGTCAGGGTAAGGAAGTACCATGCTCGGGACAAAAATGCAGGGAAAAAAATATTTCTGATTTTGTTATGACACAGACACTGATTAAATAATTTATTTTAATAACTCTGAATGTTTTAAACCAAGCTCTTCAGTTTCAATGCTTCTTCTCAAAAAGTCCTTCTAAGGTTATACTGGCAGTGGCATTAATGTGCCATTGCCAATTCCACATCAATTAAAAATCTTTTGCCACAATTTTTAGCTCTCTTTTCTTTTTCACTTCTGATGTGGATTAAAGCCTGCAGTCACAACTGTGATAGTTTGAAGACATTTGATCCTACAGTATTTATCCATTATTTGCTTTGTTTACCCAAGGGAAAATTAAGTGCCATGCCTATGAACAGTGAGATCCACAATGCACTGTGATCTTTGACAGATGTTAGTATTTGGGGGGGGGGGGGGGGGGGGGGGGAAGGGGAAGGAAAGCTACATCAGTAACTTGGGAAGCCAGTTTTGAAAACTGCCTGCCTTTGCAGGTGCACCTCTAATTATTTGTCATGAAAACTATACAAAGACAAGAATATTTCTCATGAAATGATAATTCAATGTTAGTTAACCAACTATCTTTATCAATATGGAAAACTCATCTTTTGAAACACAGGAAGTTTCACCAGAACATGAGGAAGAACTTTAAGGGTGACTGAGCACTGGAACAGGTAGCCCAGAGAGGTTGTGGGGTCTCCTTCTCTGGAGGTATTCAAAAGGCATTTGGATACAATCCTGAGCAGTGTGCTCTAGGGGACCTTGCTTAAGCAGGAGGGTTGGACTAGATGACTTCCAGTGTTCTCATCCAACCTTACTCATTCTGTGATTTTGTCTTTCATTGTCCTCATTCTAATCCTCCTTGAGTAAGCTCATGAGGCACATCTGGGGATCAGAGAATTCCTTGCCTCAGATTTAGAAAATACGTGTTTCTTTAGCTAGGAGTAGGACATACATACACTGGCACTCAGGTTTTCTATAGCAGAGTGCACTCTTGTCATAAAGATTGGTAGGAAATAAGAATGCCCTATTTTATTAGGGATAGGTCTTAAAAATCTACTCAATAAATTTTTGGTATACCTTTAGTCTTTATGTACCAGAGTACATCTAACATATATATTAATGTTTTAAGAAATATTTCCTTCTTGCAGTACTTTGTAGGTGGTAGGGAAGGGTTTTACATCATTGCTGTTTAATCTAAATATAAAACTGAAGAGATACTAGATGGAACCCTGAAGCCCCTCAGTACTATACCTAATACACCCCCCTGTCAGGGGATAAACTAAAAGCCTCATTTTGCTAACTCCTGGTAGACAGTGGGTTTCCACTGAATATCTGAGCTCCTCAACACTCCGCAGGTTAAAGCCCAGGAGAATCTAAATCCATGTCATCCTAGGGGAGTTTGGCAGTGTCTATGGTGATACCTTGGAGTTTTGATGTTTTGATTTTTTTTAATTTTTGTAGATCTTAGAAGTAGTTATGTAGTAAAGGTAGATTTTAGAGTAGCAGCAATATTATCCCTTTACCCTTCACACACCAGCTCAAACCCCTGTCACCCATTCCCATATCAATTCCCTAAATTCCTTAGCCTGTTTAGTCTCTTTTTCAAGGCAGAACATCCTAACCCTGTGCAAGAAGATATAGACATAGACCCAACAACCTTCAGGCCTAGAATTCTGGAAAGCCTCCAAGGACATTACGTGCTCTGAGGAAGATGAAGATGAAGAAGAGGGGGTCACGAAACGCCCCCAGACCCAATTTCCAAGAGGCGTGGTGGGGGCAGAACCTGGGTGGTGGCAGGACGGGGATTGGGCGAAAATCATTATAAAACTATGAACATCAACATTTTGGGAGTGCGCGCGCATGCGCGCTGGGGGGTATTTCAGAAAGCCTGGGGGCTCATTAAAACCTTTGTATCCTTATCTTGTCTCCTACCTAATTTGGCTTGGAGTCTTTTTTTCCTCACAGCCATTTAGGCAACAATGGAAACCTCTTTTAATTTGATTCATGGAATAATACAAAACATCAACGCCACAAAGCTGTTCTTGTATGCTTGGTTAGGTGGCAACATGATATGTTAATGCCCTGAATCATTATGGCAGAGGAGTAGAATAAGCATAAAGGATGCATTAAAATGTAAAGCCTTGACCTACTCATATTGAAGATAGGAGAGCTGTTCTCTGTTATTAAGTTATGTGATCAAAATCCTGTTAAAAAGATTGAGGTGATTTACACAACATTGAGCAAAAGATCCCTAGAAGTGATATTATGGAATATTTGTTTTCAAAAAAGCAGGGAAGGGTAGAGGACTAAAACTCTCATTTTTACTTACACTGAATATGGCAAGTGCTATGTGAACAGTCTGAATTTGAGAGAGAAATTGAGCAAATGTTAATATTAATGGAAGGAGAGACCTTTTTTGAGAGTTTTTTTCTGACATTTTAAAATTATATAGCTACTTATAGGAAAACCTAAGAGTAAATCTACAGACTAAGAAACTCCATGAGAAAATGAGATAAGA
Organism: Empidonax traillii; assembly: GCF_003031625.1. Lineage (NCBI taxonomy): Eukaryota > Metazoa > Chordata > Aves > Passeriformes > Tyrannidae > Empidonax > Empidonax traillii. The sequence goes on along the minus strand of NW_020956127.1, from coordinate 92,987 downwards.
GCTGGACAAGTAGCTTTCATCAAAGACATACCAGGAATGGGAAGCTCATCTTTTAAGAATGATATATCACTTGAGTTAAGGACAGGAAAAAAAACTCCTTCATTTTTTAAGGGGAAAATATAATCTGAGTATTAGAGTGCAGATCTGTAGCTGAAATAAATTGATATATCTCCCTTGGAATCATTAGAACTATGCTAGCTGAAAGCCAGCGACTTGGTATGGACAGAAACACATGTAACAAGAAAACCAGGATGGCAAAAAGCCTGGTTGTTTGTATGCATCCTTAAAATTCTCAATATTGGCCCACTAGTAGGAATCAGCAGCTACTTTAAAGGAAAGACAGCTTCGCTCCCAAATACACGACTCGGGTTAGGCTTAGTCTGCCAAGCAGACACTTGAAGGCATTTCTTCTGTACAAAGTATTGTAATGGCTTTCACATATACCAAATACAATTATGTATCTCATTGGTAGGGTGGATTATAAATGAACAATGACTTGTATTTCAATAGATAGCAGGTGCGTTTCTGTAAGGAATGTTACAGGAACTTGTGGCTAAAGCCAGGGAAAACAAACAAACAAACAAACAAACAAAAAACCACAACAAAAACCAGTCAGGTAAAGGGAAAAATGTAAGTTCCTGGTCCTGAGAAAAGAGAGCTGGACTTAAATTAGCTGCTCAGCTTGCTATACCCAGCCCTATTCAAATATGCAAGAAGGATTGATTTAGGAGAGTATGCAAAACTTCCCTCCCTCAGTAAGGGTACAGTTACTATTGAACCATGTGTGCCTTGTTTTAAACAATCTCCATGAAAGAAGGGCACAAAATGCTCATTTGGGCTAAAATTATTTCACAGATTATGGAATTTACTGTGTCTTATTTATAAAAGTGGCTACCATCACAGATGTGAACTGTACAAACGGACAGAACTGATTGATTACTCCATAGATAAACTCATTTCACACATAATCAAGAAAAATTAACATTTGAAATATGGGAATAAGTACAGAATCAATTCCATTTCCAGCCTAGTAATAAAGTTGTTCTAGCTGCATAAGAAATGCAATTAAAAAGATGCCCCAAGTAAAAAGTTTGTTATGAACACATTATTTTCTCCATAGTTTTTTGTTTTGCTTCTTCTATTATCCTACATCAGCAATATATTATTGCTGCTCCACTAAATATCAGCAAATTAAGTTCAGGACAGTAACACAGCGAAAGAATAGTATGCTAGTCTCTGTCTTCACAATAGCATGCAAAGAATAATGCAGTTGTCTGTGGCATAAATGCCGGCAACAAGAGCCAGTCAGACTTGCATACACTAATGTCTGGTTTGGAACATAATCTAAGATTTAATCTATGTTAAAAAGAAGGCACGTTTCTTTTTTAAATATTTTACCCAATTTAAAATTACATTTTACATTTAAAATCCTGACTCCACTGAAGTCAAGGAAGTTCAGCTTTCAGCTTCCGTGAATCAAGATTTTCCACAGCAGCCTCCATATAAGCTTTTACTGACATATAATGGGCATTTATGTGGCAGTAGTGCAGAGATGTGCCAGCAGAAGTCAGAACCAATCTGTACTCTGACTGTTATGAGAGACCATCCCAGTCCTGGAGATCTGTCATTTCCATCTATTATCATCTACCTGGGCAAAGGAGATCGAGATCAGAGTAGTAACAGGCAGCAGAAGGCTTTGCTGAAGATTATGCAATACAGCCAAATATCCTCTATTCCATTTTGATGTCATGGCTATTGTGTTATTTTGCCCTGCATGTGAGTTTGTCCACAGAACATACTCTTTAAGCTATTCCCAGAAGTAGCTATTGTCTGAAAAAGAGGTAATCAATATTGGTGAGCTTCAGAATTTTTCTGGTGTATTTTATTTTCTCTGTGATGTGCAGGGGGACTAGTTTCATCTGCAGTTGTGGAGTGGAAAGAGAAAACAAAACATAATTAAACTCCACAAATTTAATATCTCCCAAAGGCTCTCACTGGCTGCGCTGCTAGTTAAATTCACCTGATTTACTTTGCCTCCTAGACAATATTGTATTTTTTGTTGTTTGAAAATTCTATGAGCAGTGAAATTAACTTTCTCTCCTTATAACTGATAGTTATGAAACAACTGTTTGCCTGGGTTCCCACATACTGGAACCCTTTTAAACCCTCACATGCAAACTCCACAGTGAGTGGGTCTGATCACACATCTGAAGTGTGGGACTTTCACCACCAAACTGAGGAGAACAGGGAAGGTCTATTGCTGTGCTGCTTCCCAAGCTCCATCCAGTCTCTTTAAACACTGCATCAGGCCCTCCACCAGAAAATAAATTCAACTGCTCTTTTACATTAGATTTGTTGAATTAAAAAAACACAGAATAAACCACTTTCCCTGAACCAACATCGGAAGTGCTTTTTGCCCCAGCTCAGTTCTGTTTGTCTTTTCCCCTCACCCTTCTCTGAGACATACAGTATCTTCAAATATATTATGGGATAAGCATCACTCAACAACCAGCCTTAGTCACCCAGTAATCCCCTCTTCTGAACTGTAATCAATCATGTCACCACTTCAGCTGTTTCGCCAGACTAAGATGTGGGTCTCAGGGCAGTGAGCTGCTGCACCTTACACCTTGCTCTGGCTGCAGCCCACGAGCTGCATTGCCTTAGGCCCCAGCAGGCTCCATGAAACTTTTTTTTCCCCAAGATTGTGTTCTCCCTGCCACCAGCCATTGCCTGCATGAACATCACTTTTCAAACCCTGTTCAGATGAGCCTCAGAATAGCTTTGAAAATGTAGCCTCACCTTGTCCTGCAGAGGGAAAAAAATGGGCCAAGATAAGAAGAAAAAATATCACAAGTAGGATACATTTCTGCTAGTCTGTCAAACACAAGCAGAGGAACCCAGCAGCTCCTGGACAGTGATGAGATCAGTGTGGAATCGTACTGGTGGTTTACAGTACGGGGATTTCTTTGAAGCACAGCCTAGCCCTGTGATTGCTAATTTGGGGCAGATGAGTGGTCTCCTAAGCTCCACCTGTCTATCATGTTGAAGAGATCATTAGTGTTCCTAGCAAGGTCACTATTTTTGATGCACCAGTTAAAAACTCAACTAAAAGACATCCATCACCACAAATATAATGTGAGAAAAAAGTGACTTGGTATAAGTGTTCCCGAAGGATAAATAGCTTGTGAGAATAAGTAAAAATACCATAAAATGTTGGCTCGTGCACAAGGAGGAGACTCACAAGGAAGGAGGAGGTTGCTCAGTATTCTTATGCATAGGACAACCCCAGGGACAAAATATTGACAAGATCATAACTAACACTCAGTTATGCAACCCCATGGGCCATTTCCATATTTTTTTTTCCTGTGTGGTAGAGATATTTGTCTCAAAGTGGTTTGGAAGATCACCGGAGAGTTATATAGTTTATCTGGCTGCTAAATCCAGAGCAAAATTAGGTCTCACTCATTGCCTCTCTGGTTGTGAAAGTTAAAACCTTCTTTTTCAGGATAATGGAAGGAAGACTAACTTAATTATCTGTATATAATTAGTGCTGTAAACATGGGTCTGACCAGTTTGCCATTATGAGCAAGGTGGTGTTCTTTGAAGAAAGTGCTGGCGGAAATGTTCATGTGGGAGGTTGTGCTACACCATCCTCCCAAGATTTTTTTGCTGCAGTGTTTGCATATTATTTACTGGACTGTTGTGAATCCTAGACTATATTTGATATTAGTCATGGGCAAAAAAAAAAAGCCTTGTCTAAAGTGATTGCTGTGTGTGGTCTGAAGCTGGTTATCACAAAGTCAATCAGTCACACCTTCACACACCTCCTCTGTAAGTCTCTGGGGTATGGAGAGAGTTATTTTTATACAAAACAACTGTATTTCCCTGTATGTCTAATAAACACAAACCATGTCTCATATTTTCATCGCAGGCATAGGCAAACCACCATTCCCTGCAGCCCTGCACAAGTCATAGATTGTCTGATGGAAACTTTCTAATTTACTGGCTTTGTGAAACCAAGATGTATATACCTACAAGTTTTTACATACCTCGTTTTCTCAGTTGTTCAACTAAGACCTTTGCTCAAACATTAAAATCACTGTCAACTGTATGGTGAGTAATGCCTGTGAAGTTTGGCTCTTCTGCAGGGGAAAGTGTTTTTGGGGTGAGGGGCTGTGAGAGCATCTGAGCAAAATACTGCACTTGAAAGATTCAAAAAATCCCAGAAAATATTTTCAAGGAAACCTGCAGATATTCTCAAGGGTCTCTTACAAATGACTAAGGAGGTGCTGCCTTCACTGAGTTTGTAAAGCACTTTCAACTTCAATCTCTGTCTCCAACAAGGTGAAAAGTCCTGTGATGTTTGCTACTACCCACATCTAATTTGAACCGTTTAGCAAGGCCTCCAGTTCATTGTTTAAAAATCATACATCTTAAAACTGCACAGCTGTTCACCTCTGATTGCCAGCTAGATAACAGCTATTAAATGCAAGCCATAAGACAAATATTTCTGCAGATTTGCTAAGTTATAGCCATCCAAAAATATTCCCTCTGCTGCCCAATATGCAAACACCCTTTCTACTGTTAGATTTTATTACTGCCAAGGATGGAAGTTGTAAAGAATGTGATACTATTGCACTGTACCATAAACTGCTGTTTCACTAGATTCCCCAATTTCTTTGGGGAAATCTAGCACAAAAAAAAAAAAAGGAATTTACGTGGAACCCCCCCTAATTTATTAGAAATACGTTTCTTCTCAGACACAGTCAAGTACATTACCATAAATATGTTTTACAAATATGGTTTTCTGAGTACAGACCACCCCTATTAATGGCTGTGGATAGAAACCTGGGGGTTGCCTGCACAATATAGCTTCTCCAGTTCTAACAGTTTTGCATTAATATGGTGTGAAAAACCTATATATAGAATGCTTTTGTTAAAAATCAGATTATACTAATTCTATATGAAGTGCTTTAATGAAAAATGTTTAATGGCTGAAATACTATCAGACTGCAGTTAGAGTGCAGGTGCAAAAATGATATTCTACACTCCCCAGAGAGCAAACTTGTACATACTGTGAAATATCAATTAAAGTTTATAGTTGCCCGTACCAGTTAAATGTCTTTTTCATGGGAAATTTTCATCTTCTCTTATGAAGCACTCACTTGGGTTAAAATGTGCACTGAATTATGTGGGCATTTTGAGTTATTAAGGAATAGATTTGTTTTACAAGCAAGCTGTAAGCATTCTTTGCAGTTTTTATGAGGTCATCTACATGACTTTTAAATGGTGCTCTTGGCCAGCCTCGATTCTCAGATCAGTTCATTAATTCACACAGCTGTCTTTAAAAACTACAAGAATAATACATACTGCAGTCTGGAAGAAAGAGGTGGATTTCAAGGCTGTATTTCAATCAAGGGGCCTGTTGACATCCTAAACTATGAGAGGACAGCCTAAGCTGTTTCATGAACAGCAGCAACTTCGTGTTTGAAATACAGCTTGCTTAATTGATTTCTTTTAGAATATATGGAGAAAGGACGCAAAATTCACTTTCAAGTGAGCGCACCTCCCAGAAAGTGTCAGTTGGGACATATGCAACATTCAGTGCTGGCAGAGGCTGTCCCAGTAAAATCTTATATTCTATGGTATATGCTATGGTAGTCAGCCTGCTCACATGTTGCTGATTCTGAATGGCGAAGATCTGGATTTAATTTCTGATTCTGACACACTTCCTGGGTGGTTTTGGACAGGTGTCTGACCTCCCTGTACTTCTGTTTCACATCTTTTTATATTTTTGAATAGTACATCTTCCTTTTTAATTTCTTTGCTATCTTTTTATCTTTTAATCTTCTTAGCTTAAAAAGTTTTTGTGCCAGGGTTTGTCTGCCAACAGAAGTTTATACCATAGTTAATGTAAACTCTTGAGACCTCAAGATACTCTTGAAAAACAAATAAAATCTGAAGTATACTGATATAGGAAAAGCCCGTTAGGGGTATGTTTAAAAGGATGCAGCCTGAGCTGAATAATTTGTGTCAAAACTTTCTAGGAAGATCATGTGCTCTGTATTTTTAATATGCCTCTCCATAGCCTGCTAGAGAGAGAAAGTAAAAATCTAAGATAGACTTGCAACTAAGCAGGTATATGGTGGAAAAGGGACAATCCTCATGGAATTTCATTCAGAATGTGATAATTAAGACCATGAGGATCCATGCCAAGGATTTCAGTCTTCACCTTGATTGCAAGTAAAAAGTGGTACATACAGGTAGTACAGAACCAGAAGCTGTGATATACTTCGTTTGTTTTGGTTTTTTTTTATATTTAAATTAAGTAAAATAAAGTTGTTTAGAGGCATATTTGATATGGATTTCCTGCAGCTAATTAATGGATAATGTTTTAGGATTCACAAAATGCTGTTTTCTGAATGTGCTTGAAATGAAAACAGTTATTCAGAAGTGTTGGTGCCAGGCCTAAACCTTTCTTTGGCTTTAGGTTCAAATCATATTGTGAGCTGTTAGCAACTGGAGCAATTTTGTAGCCTGCATGGGCAGGGTGGATGATTTGAGACACCCTTCAGCTTAGAAACCCTGCTGTGACTTCTACCCCTGGTTGCCAGACTCCTGAGGCAGCTCAATGTCAGCAAGTGCCCACTGCCAGTATGCTGGAATATCGCAGTTCAGGTAGAGTATTGAGCTGTAAAAAGAAAGCAAATTCCACCCAGACTCCCACATGACTTGAGTCAGGAACAGTCAAGAACAACATCTTACTGAGTCTTGAGTATTCGATGGGGCACAAAAAAGCTCAGCTTCGGTCCACAGAGCAAAAAACTCAGTGGCAAAATAGGGAAGCTAAGGCAGGACAAAGAGAAGAAAGCATTCTGTAAAAGTATATCTGTAACTCCTAAACCAATCAAATTATCTGATTTCTGTGGTAAGAACTGGAAAAACACTGGCAGTGACACATCTATCAACACTTTACCTGTAGATGAATGGCACACGTGTTATTTACCTCCCATTTGCTCTCTGCCTGGCAGAGAGACTGAAGCAGGAAGAGATGTCAGGCAGTGTGTGCTCACCGTGATCTTCCTCCATAACATACACAGGAGCAGCGTTTCCCAAAGAAGCATGACACAGCTATGCATTGTGATTACTGACAATTGCTGTGGTCGTACTCAGCCTGACCCAGCACAAAATCTGGGGCAGAAGACCAAGGCAGCCCAACCTGCAGTGGAAATGGAACTCTCCCTGCCACGTGGTAGGAATCATCATATGGGATGCAGTCAGCAGCCTGTTGGTGCATCGTGAAGGTGCAATAAGAGTCCCTGTCAGAGGTGCTGTCAAGCAAACAGCATGTATGAGATACTGCAAAATAAATTGTGATAAGGAGCTACTGATTGAACTTACTGACTTGGAGGAAAGAAACAGAATGTGGTCCTTTGTTTAAAATATGATGCAGTTAAATGCCGATGAAGGAGGAACATGAAGGATTCTGGACAAAGAGAAGCAGAGTTACTATCCTAAGCCTCCAGGGCATGATTTTATTAACTAGCCTGAAGAGAAACAGTGTAAGAAGTCAGCTGAGTCTCTATTACCACATCCTGTAAGGCAGTCGCTGTGCACATCAAATCTATAAATGTCCATAAGTGACATTGCAGCAGTGGAAATCAGTGAAGATCAGATATAGCCCACTTTTTAACTTAGAGCAAAGAGGAATAGCATAAACCATCAATACTGACTAAAGAAAGGTTTAAAAAAAAATGCAGGATACATGCTCTGAAGAGTACAGAAACTGCTCTACCCTCATTTTTGTCAGAGCTCAAGGGTTGGAAAGAGCAGAGCTTTGGGCTCCCACTAGCTACACCACCACAGAACCTCAGGAAAGATGATGGTTTCCTGCAGTGGACGTTCTTTCCTCCTGCTGCCTGTGCAATATGTACCAAAATCCAGAACTGCATCACTTGAATACCTGCTATCTATCGAGAATTAATTATTTGTTAGAATGCCTCCTCCCCTGAAGAATCATGCTAAGAGCTGTCACTTGGGTTTTGGCTGGTTTTGCCTTTTTGTCTTTTTATTAGTTAATTTTGTGTTTTCTGAGCCCCTCCTGCAAGTTAATCCTTCTCAGTACCATTAGTAATATGCCGTACAGGGCAGCCAGAGTCCTATACTTTGATTCAAGCATTACCTCTCAGACATCTCACTCACAGCATCTTTAGTTCACTGCTGAAAAGCACTGGGCATTCTCATAGTTCTCATAGTCTCCAGGCAGAAGACAAGAGGCAAGTCTTCAGTACATATCACATCAAGTAGGAAACAGACATGTTGGGGGTGTTCTATTCCTGGAAGTGGCCAAGGCGAAGCTGGATGGGGCTTTGAGCAACCTGAATCACAGAATCACAGAATATGTTGAGTTGGAAGGGACCCACAAGGATCACTGAGTCCAACTCTTAGCCCTACACAGGACCATTCCCAGGAGTACAGAATCTGATCTAGTGGAAGGTGCCCTTGCCCTTAGCAGGGTTGGAACTAGGTGATTGTTAAGGTCCCTTCCAACCCAAAGCATTCTATGAAGACAAAAATTTGCAGAGGCCTCTCAAGTACTTATTTACAGTCTATATATCTACTTTCCAATACTGACCTTTTAAATTGTATCTTCCATGTTCAAGTCTGCACAGGAGCTCATGACAAGTATATATGTGTCTAGATTGGCCTTAAAATATCTCCAGAAGTGTCTGGAAAGAGCTATAAGCTCCAGCCATGGCTCTGGAAACCTCATTATAGTCCCTGACTTATTCAGGGCAAGCTGGCAGGACCTCCATCATCATGGAGAGGGTGAAGAAAGTTGGACAGTACATGGATGATGACATTCCACACATTGTGTTCCATGTGAGGATAAATGGTTTCCCCTTCCAGAACAAATCTCTTTTTCATTTTAAACCAGAATTGCTTCCACTGAATACATTGCAAATAAAAATAAAAAGCTAAACCCTGGGTACAGGGCTTCCTTAGTCCTTGACAGTGTTGGCATTTTGTGGAAAAGTAATCAAACAGGTCTTAAAATACTTTGTGCTGTAGCAGGCCATTTGTAACTGTGAAACAAGGAAGGCTGTGACAGCACATGGGCATCCTCAGACACCCTTGGAAAAGACTTACCCTTGCTTCTTGTGCCTTTCTATATTTTCTGCCAGGAAAGCACCTGATACATGAAAAGACAACAAAGATGCAATATCATTCACTTTTCAAACCTTTACAGCTACTTCATGCTCCAGGCCCCAGTGTCTGCAATTGATGGTACTGTTACTTTCTTTTTGTGGTCTTTGCTATGTTTGGAGGTAAAGGCCATTAAAAGGAAATAATTACAGGGCTACCCAGTATTGCTTAGCTTGCCTGTTAGCTTGGCTTAACTGTTCACACTTAACAATACCTTTATCATATAACTCTGACATACAACGTTCAGTCGTCTGGCCTGATAGCTGGCTTCTTGGACAGAGAATATACCTTTCCCAAGTCACTTCTTTCCATGCATTATGATAGTCTTGAATGTTTTGAGTGAATTTGCAGTGAAGTTTGCTTTCCCTTGAGTTATACCAAAGGAATCTCTTGTGAGTTCCCTGCACCTTTGAGTGTGCCACATATAGCAGTTGAGAAGATGGCACCATTTCCAGTATTACTTTTTTTTTTTTTTTTTTTTTTTTTTTTTTTTTTTTTTTTTTTTTTTTTTTTTTTTTTTTTTTTTTTTTTTTTTTTTTTTTTTTTTTTTTTTTTTTAGCACAGTTGGCTTCCAGGAACATTTGAAAGTATTAAAGTCATCTGCTCCAGCTTCCTGAAAGTTCTCTTCCAAACTCAGACGGCTTCAGTTATTCCATTTTTCTCACTTATGTACTTTATTTCTAACACTGTGCAAAGAAAGACATGACACGGGAGTTTTGGCAAGGACCCTCAGGGCTTTTCCTGACCCTCCTTGGGTCATTTCCAGGACATAGTCACATTAGACTAGCAATGACTTTAAAAGAGTTGCCCCTGCTTCTGGCATGAATTGGCCACAGCAAGAGCTGTGCTTCATGAGTGCTTTTGCCCCTCTCTCTGCCTTTACAGGATTTCAGGCGATGGAGCAAAGCAGACGGTCCTTAGCTGTCCTAACTGCTCCTACGTGACTTCCTCTTCTTCTACTGCCTAGAAGTGAGCAGGAAAAGCAAGCAGCAAACACTTTTTTTTTTTTTTTTTTTTTTCTTTGCAACAGTTGTTCTAGTCTGCAGCTGTGTTTAATTAATTACTTGGGTAAGTGAGATGGTTAGAAGAGCTTTTGAAAGCTGTTGAGAAGAGAACTGTCTGCAAGCTAATTATACTGTTATAATAATCCCACGGCATTCCTCAGACTTTTCATCCTCTGACTGAAAAACAGTTTAGCAAAATATCCAAGGATCACTTATAGTTTTGAATAAACAGCAGGGAAGAGTGGTAAAGCAAACTAGGATCTCGTTAGGAACAACTAAATATTTTTCAGCTTGCTCACAGACAAATCATAAAAGATCAGGTACCAGCAAAGTACATGGAGGATTTTCAAAATGTTTCCCCTTCTTTACCGAAAATATTTATTTAGGTTTGCTTTTTTGTGCTTTAGGTAGTTGATATAATTCATTTTAATGAAAATACTTAATACTTATCAGAACCACTTGGGAAAGCTCCATGTAACTGCCAAGAGGGAAAAAATGACCAGAATATCATGTAGCATTTTTGCTCATTTGGGAAAGAAAAATATGTATGTGAAAACTGAAAAAATAATACCACAGAGCCAAATGAAAGATTTTTCAAGGACTTAATAGCATGGATTTTTTTGTGGTTTGCTTTTTTTGTTTGGGGTTTTTTTATTGTTGGGGTTTTTTTTGTTTGGTTTTGTTGTTGTTGTTGTTGTTGTTGTTGCTACAACACACTTTTATTGTCAAATATCCTAGGTTACACCTGAGAAATTAGATTGGGGGCAGAATGGAAACATTAAGTACCTGGTGAATTGGGGGACCTGTAATAACAATAAGACAAGTTGGATGTTTCTTCCATAAAATGCTGTAAGACAGGTTTCTTTGTGTGCATAACTGCACATTGCAAATTGCTCATGAGAGAGACACAATACATTAATCCCACTGGAAAAGTAAAGAATAAAAATGGAAAAGATCTTCAAATCTGTGGCCACAGAATTGGTTTTATTTCAATATGCTTATTTCTGCATAAGCCTCTGTGTGCTTTCAGTGCATACATCATTCTCAAACAGCTACCAACTATAAATACACAATACCCTAAGAGGCATATTTCTCCTGCAGACATATCTGAAAATAAAGAGCACATATGCAAGGTGAGTAGAATCAGTGCCAGCCAATGTCAAATGACACCCATCAGAGCCACTTCTACTGAAAGACTCCCTTTTGCTGAGCTTCCATTCAGCCAAAAACTGTGATGGGAGATGATGCTTATTTAACTATCAAGCTATATCTTAGTTTAAACACTGTGATTTGTAGTCTTGCTACATACAAAAACACGTTAGCTCATCATGTTCTCTAGAGCATGAGAAGTCTAAATATTAATGGATATTTTAATGCAGGTGCTAAGACATGACATTAGAATTATTAGAAATAACACCTCAGCATCTGTGTCCTCAAGCATGGAAGTTACGAGTAACAAAACCAAAAATGAAAGTCACACAATGCTGGTTCCCATGGACATGTCCAAAGCTCTTTTATTTCTAGTTTCTACTTCCCTGTGGATAGTCCTGATAATATTTCAGTTGCAACAGACTTTTTCAATAGAGAGACAGATTTGCAGAGCTGAGTATGCAGCAGCTACTACTTTGACAATGTACCAGTTGCAGACACTGTAGGTAGACAGTGGAAAAATCTCTCACTTTTGCGGAATAAGCCTCTGTATGGGCAGGCAGAAAGGAGACAGTAGTGTCATGCATAGACAGCCACTGCAGACATAATCTGGAGATTTCATTTGGCTGTCAAATGCAGGCACTTTTCTGCAATAGTTCATAGTTCTACACACCTAGCTAAGACAACATTTTTCCAAGCTAAAGTTATGCCTGACACTTTCATTTAGAGCATGTGGCCAAAATCTAATCTGGCCAAAAGGAAGTATCCCAACACCCAGTGTCTGCAAAAAGGTCCTTTGAGCAGCAGTTGCAATGCAACAATTTCAGAATCCAGTTGATGATTTTCTCATGTCTTGATAAAGGCCATTGAGAGGAAGGTTGAGCTTGACAGTGTTGTTTTCCCACTCTGCTCCTCGGCTTTGTCTCAAAGGAACAGGACAGTGATTTAGGGGGTTTCTCAGTGAGGACCATCAACACCTGAAGCCCCAGGGATGTAGCCCCATTTCACCAGAATCACGTGTGCTCACAGTCTGGCCCTATGGAGTCCTCTGACAGTATCTTACAACTGTCTTCTGAAGGGTATAATGGAGGTAGCCTCTGTCTGGACAGACATGGATTTTCAGAGCTGCTTTCCATCTCTTGATCCCTTATGGATAGTGCAAAAGAGGATGGAGTATGGGGGGAAATGCTAAGTGCATCAGGTGATGTCTTGTTTCTTTCTCCAATATTCCTTTTGAAATTATATTTTCTTGGTTTATAACATGATAACATAACCCTCTCAAATGAGAACACATCTGCAAAGTCAGCGCTTGGAATTAAGTACATGTCATGAAAACAGAAGCCTCGATCCTTAATGGGACTGGGTCTCAGTCCTCTATGAAGATGTGACCAGCTCTGTTTAGCTTGTGTGTCAGGAAGGGAACTTGTCTCCAGCCAAGCTAAACGGTATCGATAACTGTAACTCTAAAGCTTTAGGCTTTGTGTCATGTCCTTTAACCCAGTACCTATAGAGTTTTCAGTAGCCTCTGTCTTTGCAGTTCTTAGCTAGAATAGGTATTGGTAATAAACATGGCCATGCACATAATAAATATTTTCCTTATGGTGCCTTCTTAGCATTATTTGCTTTTTTGTGTGTGCTTGTTTTTCAGCTGGGGGTTCAAATAGTTCTAGAGCACTTGAAAGATCAGCTTCCCATTTAAAGGGAAATAAATGCTGCTCTTTTGATTTCTACAGTGTCCCACAGTCTTCTGAATATAAAATAGAAAATGTCACCACAATAAAGTGCAGAGGGTATGATCACAGCATGAATGTGAGAAGCGTGGCACCCAGCACCATTTGAGGTGAAAAAAAAGTGATTTTTTTTCTTAATATTTCCTGTGCTAGTTACAGCTGAAGTCAACCAGCCACTGTTTCAGACACTTTCTGTGTGCATGTCGCAGGATATGTGGACTCCTCAGTGCCAGTGGGAAATAAAGTAAATTAATTCAAAGGATTCCAAGGTTATATCAGGTAGGCTATCTCACCTGGGATTTGCACACTGAGAACATTTCACAGTGCTCTGGACAGCAACAGACTCTTGTAATAGTGCTGCAATAGATCAGTTACAAAGAATAACTCCTTCCCTCCCTGCACCCAAAAATCCTAAAGGTGATGGAACAATAACAGATGATACAAATCAAACAAAATGGAGAATGGAAAGAGGAATGAGAGGATGGCAGACTGTCATGTTTCTATAGTCACAGGGGTACAGTGTCTGGTGGTCCCATAAAGATGCAAAATACATGGAGTGTATTGTATTTTCTGTTGCTTTTCTAGGGAATTTCTCATTTCAGTGAAATATCTGAATGCTGGAGACATTTCACCCTGGAAAACTCTTTGCGTGCCTCTGGTTCGCAGTGGTGAACGAACAAGATAAGGGGATATCAGGAGGTAATACATGGTCTCTCTCCCACCTGGCCTTGAGATAACTCCTTCAAAAGATAAAACTGAAGTGACTGCTGAAATGGACAGCACAGCAAATAGAAAGGTAGAAAACGTATTTCCCTAACGGCTCCACCACTGCTAATCACACATGACATTTATTAATGAACTGTATATAATACAGTAAGGCTTTGTTGATTTGATATGTAACAGGGGGATTTCGGTTTTTCTATTTCACTGACATAGTTTATGGACCACTTGGCTTTCTGTTACTGATTGCACAGAACTCCTGGTGCAGCAATGAGTGCTTACACGGTAAGTTGATATTCAGGCAATGTTTGTAGTATAATTTAGCTTTCTTTTAGCAAAATTAACCAGATGGAAACCAAGACTGGATTCAGCAGCATGTGACCAGTTAGCCTGCCACAGCTCAGGCGCTTCCAGCTGATGCTCCCTGTCCTGTGTTATATATCCACCATGTGGAGGATCTGCTGTGCTGTGGTGTAATCACTTCTGCAAC